>NC_085938.1:13338333-13641363 GCF_963556715.1 Cydia fagiglandana
TAATATTGACAGTCGAGGTCTATCTAGGGATACATACAAGCCCAAAAACATTCTCGAAGAGTTTTTTAAATATTTAGCTAGTTTGCGTGAGTACCTAGTAACAAGTAGTAGCTACCTCTAGTAGCATTACGCCCCACGCACATCCCTTCTCCTAGATCTAATGTCTCTTCGCCGACCTGCGTGTCACCCCGTGTGTTCTACTCATACTCATACTACTCACAGTCGTAAAGTACGAGTAACGTAACTCACCCATCCCATGGACTTTGTCTGCAATATATTCGACGGTGCGTATCGCGCCATTTGGCTCATATTATAGGGTAGGTACCTCTACGACTCGCACTTTATCACCCTGATGCCGACTCCAGTAGCTTCAGTTGTCCCTAAGTTCTACTACTCACCCGTGGACCGCGTCCGCGGTGTACGAGAACTCAACGATGCGTATATACTGGTAGCGCGGCATGTGGCTCATACAGGGAAGTACGCGCCACGCCGCGCCGTCTTCAGTAGCTCATGTTATGGCTCTTCTACACGATGGCCCAGCGCCCGCCACTCCAAGGGACGCAGCCATGCGGCAGAATGAGATAGCAATATCACTTGCTCCCTCTAAAGCATAAATGCGTCCCTTGAAGTGGCAGGCGCTGGGCCATCGTGTAGAGGAGCCATTAGCCCTTCAGTTCTACCACTCACCCGTGGACTGCGTCCGCGGTGTACTCGACAGTGCGTAGCGCGCCATCGGGCTCATACAGGGAGTACGCGCCCCGCACTTTGTCGCCTTCGCGTCGCTCCCAATGACTCTTTCTGTCGCCCGTTTGATGGTCTGACACCTCATACTTATACTCGTATTTTGGCTAAAACAATAAATTTACCTATAAATATACCTACACTTCATTTACCAATGATTTGAATTTTCAAAAAAGTAGTAATATTTTACATTGACACTTTACTAAGGATAAAATTAGTTTTAATTATTAGTTATTAGTTAAAATGATTTAATTTGTTCAAATACTTCTAATAATAGTTTTAGTAGTTAACTAGAAGTTTTACGCACTTACTTGAGTTCTGCTGTACTGGTCTAAAGATGATATAGCTGCAAAAAAAGTGTATATTAAAAACTTTTACTAAAAACTACAAACTACCCAGTTTGGATCCATGTATCAGACCCAAGTGGCCTTAAGGCCACTTTCTTAAGAATATAAGTATAATCGTATTTAGTTACATTTTAGCATTCTTCCGAAAAACATGAAATTTGTACAAACTTGGCCAAGAGTAAGGGCTCATTTAGACGATGCGAGAACGCATGCGAGTTTCATTACATTGCGGATTTTGATCGGTCGGTTGAATTAGACGTAATCAACAGTCCGCAATGTAACTAAGATCGCATGCGAGTTTGCTCGCCGTCTAAATCAGCCCTAAGGTATCTATTTGTGTTACTTTTAAGTTTAAAATTACGCAATTCACGTATAAACCACTAGCATAATACGAATAGTTATAATTACGGGTGGTAGTGGCGGGTAGCGGCGGCTGCGCCTGGTGGAACACGATGCTCTGCGAGGACGTGGCGTGCTGCAACATGGCCACAGACGAGCCCTTGATGAACAGCCACCCGTGCAGCAGGATCACCACCTGTAGAAAATCAGACGAGTTACTTACCGCATCACATTTAAGCATCCATGCTAGGACTAGAAGTCTGTATTCTTGAGACTCTTTGAGTAAACTAGCTCAGTACAAAAGATTTACACTATACCAGCAACCACTGACTGCATTTATGCCCTGTAACAGCCGAAACAGCTATTGGAACACCAATTTTAATTTTATACTTAGTCTAAGAAATTGAATGGATTTTCCATCGCCTCTTTTCTAATAGGTACGCGTGATGGGGCAGATTTTCTTCGAATAGTACTTAGGTAAACGAAGATCAAAATTTCAACTAGACACTAGACTCACTAGAGAGTTGTACAATAAAACGTTTTCCAGCTTAATATATCAGGTATAATTGCAATGAAAAACGTTTTTTCAAGGAAGACACTGAAAACTATTTTGACTGTTTTGAAAAAAGTCTTGTGACAACGTATCTGACATGATTTTCTAATTTCAACACTCCATATTGATAACGATACGAGCCTTTAACCAAACGATATCCATGTTTCACTTATAACGAACGATTGCGCCTGTAACGTAAACTGTTCTATTGAAGGGACTCATCTCATAGAGCCCTCGTTTTATAGGGACATCTCATCAGATAAGTGAAACAATGTGATGTCGGCGGATGTATATGCACCGACAAAGGTCCTGTTGTCAATTAAAATTGTTGATGTTACTGTATGCAAACCTTCGACGAGATAAATGAGGTACTAAAAATTCTTACAACGGTTTCCATTCATGTTGGCCCATTATATGTTCATTAGGAACGTCAATCTTTTATGCTGATGCATATTTCAGTCCATCGTAGTACAGACAGCAGAGAACTAGAATATTTAATATTCAGGTATGTTATAAAATGTTTCCAGTCTATTTACTTTGTTATCGGGGATCTTCGTTCATTTGATAATTATTAGGAAGGTGTTAAGTGTACGGGTTGTTAAGTAGTTTAATTAATAAGTAATTTTATTATACAACTCCAAATTGATTAAGAATTTTGTAACATAAAAACCTGCACAGCTATTGCGTGACGGTTGCCTTTGATTGTTTTACAAAAAGTTAGTGCTATGGAGCAATACAAGAAAGTAAATAACGAAAGGTGACACTGGTATGGTACCCGACGTGTCACCTTTCTTCGTATATTTATAATACACATAAATATGTATAAATAAGAGGGTTATCGAATAGATACTTCGTTTTTTAGGGTTCCGTACCTCAAAAGGAAAAAAACGGAACCCTTATAGGATCACTCGTGCGTCTGTCTGTCTGTCTGTCTGTCCGTCTGTCACAGCCTATTTTCTCCGAAACTACTGGACCAATTAAGTTGAAATTTGGTACACATATGTAAGTTTGTGACCCAAAGACGGACACGTAACGTAAACAAATGAATTTTAAACATGGGGGCCACTTTTGGGGGGTAAATGAGAAAATCATAAAATAAAGTTTTTCAAACTATATCGTGTTACATATCAAATGAAAGAGCTCAATGTGAGAATCTCAAACATATTTTTTTTATAATTTTAGAATAAACAGTTTAGAAGTAATTCAAGAAAATAGGCAAAAAAATGACCATTCCCCCCCCCCCTTTATCTCCGAAACTACTGGGTCTAAAATTTTGAAAAAAATACATAAAATAGGTCTTTACCTATAGATGACAGGAAAACCTATTAGAAATATGTAGTCAAGCGTGAGTCGGACCAATTACTTAGTTTTTGATCCGACCCCTACGGGTTTTTTAAAGGCAATTCACTCGCGTTTCACATATACAGTGTGGAAAGATAAGTCGGGCCCTGGAGGGAAACTACACTACCTTAAATCCTTAAGCTGGCTCATTTTACTTAAAGGAGACATTCCTTTATTTTTAAAAAGACACAAAACTGCATTCGAAGATTTTCTAAAACTCGCTAGCCTCGCCCGGGACTCGACCCCACTAAAAGATCCAAAAAATAAAAACTCGCAATTTTATTCTACTAGTCGATACAGTTAATGTTAATGATAACATTTCTCCAAGAAACATTAGGTCTTACACTCGTCTGTCGTACAAAATATCCATAAAATCTAATATTTAGTACTCAATATTTTTTAGACAAGCCAAATTTAAGAAAAATACTTTGAATGCAGTTTTGTTTCTTTTTAAAAATAAAGGAATGTCTCCTTTAAGTAAAATGAGCCTGCTTAAGGACTTAAGGTAGTTTCGTTCCAGGGCCCGACTTATCTTTCCACACTGTACTTATATAGAAAATATATTGTTAAAAATTTAGTAATGTACGGAACCCTTGGAACGCGAGTCCGACTCGCACTTGGCCGGTTTTTTTTTTAAGTGGGAATGTCACGTCACGGCCAAACTATATGTATATTGAATTCCATATATCGCCATTATAGACACGTCACGTCACCTTCTGTTACTTTCTCGAGTCGAATTGGGCCTAGTTATCTATAAATGCGGTTTCCCTTCTGTGTAGTGTTAAATAATCAAATAGTAACGTACATAAATACCCCTAATTGATAATGAGAATATCATTTGCATTTGATAAAACATGTAATTTGCGGTTTTGTATAACAGTTAAGTATTTGGCAACGAACGAGAAGGAAAATTCTTTGTCGATTAACGATTAACCCTTAGGTTCAACTTACACTAGCGCCTTTAAAAAAAAAAGGGAGCCACCCCACTCTTAATATTTTAAGTTTTTGACGTCGGATTTTAGGCTTCTATTTGCGGCCTTTTCAATTGAGGATCATAAGATTCTTAGGATGGTATTCCATCTGTCCAATATCTAGGTTCAATGTTTATTTGCGACTCACATTTTGCTTGATGAGAGAGTGAGACGCAATGCACATTGGACAAAGAAATTGGAAAAGTGGAATACCACCCTTAGGCAGTCTTTAATAGTTTTAGTGCCTTAGCATTTATAAAAATGGGAACACCAAGAAAAGAAAAATAGAAAGAGTAATTTATATTATAAGTAGGTACCTATTGAATGAGCAATTTATTGATCTCATTGGAAAATAACATTGTTGAGGTCCAAAATCATAAAAGGAAAAGCCGACCGAGTATTTTTGTTGATTGTGGTTTTGGTAGTGCCTGTTGAATTGAGAAGTATTTTTATTACAAGCTTTTATTTAGTTTCACCTGACCGTTGTCTATATGTTTGTCTGTCTGTCTGTAATCAAATCTTGCAAGTTAAATTTGATCCACTTCCCGGTTTCCGATTGAGCTGAAATTTTGCATACATACGTGAGTCGAGTGACAATGCAATATTATGGTGTCATCGAGCTGATCTGATGATGGAGACCAGAGGTGGCCATAGGAACTCTGTGATAAAACAACGAAACCTAATTGTGTTTGGGGTTTTTAGAATTGTCTCGATGAGTATTAATTGCCTGTAGAAAGAAAAGTACAGTCAGCGATAAAAGCTTGTACCAAAAATGAATATTTTTCCAAAAACTTATTATTTGCATATAATATTTAGGGACGTGACTACAGCTACATCTGTACGATTCATACGAAACGCTCGCGCTTCTTGGCGTAGCATACTTTCGAATGTATTCGCGCCAACACCAACAGCATTCAATACGTCGATGGTGGATTCCATTCTAAAAAGTAAGAACGTACGCCGCTAGAGGGCGTCGTTAGCAAAAATGAAGCTAATATTTAAATGCCTTAATTTTTCAGTAGGTAAGTACATTATGTATCTATAATATATGATTATTGACTTCCAAACCGAAGGCATGACTTTTGTTCGGCGGTTTGAAGTTCAAACCGAGCTTCGTACAAACGTTCTTGGTTGAACTTATGTACGAAATTTCTTCGGTGAAGGAAAACATCGTCAGTAAACAAAATACAATGTATTGACTAAACTGAAAATCGTAGTTCAAGACCAAAAAAAGTAAGACAATGTTGCCAATTTTTACTAGCGCGTCTTGTATTTATGTAAAAATAAGTAAGTAAAAGTACCTACTACTTAAATCATAGGAGTATTACCAATTCAAAACCTAACCCCTTCAACGCTAATCAAGACACGTTGTTGTTGTACCTCTACGAAGCATTTTCCCTTCATACCGGAAAATCCATGTTATCGGCTACGACATCAATTAATAGTCAAAAATGGTTAATTGCTTTTCACCACACCAGCTCGGAAAGGCTTACTTTGCACTTCAAAAACTGATAGCAAAGTTGCATTTTAGGGGTCATCCATTAATTACGTCACACGAATTTCTAGGTTTTTTGACCCCTCCCCCCCCTCCTTGTCACACTTGGTCACATTTGGCAAACCCCTCCCCCCCTAGTGTGACGTCACATTTTTTCTACGTCATCGCCAAATCGAATTAAGTAAGTACCTAAGTATTATTAATATTTTATCAAAATATTTTTGACGATATAAATATTAGTAATTTTATAACCCAAAACTGCTCAGGAAAGAAAATTAAACGAATAAAAACGATTATCGTTTTAAAAACTTGTTATTTAAATGTACAGCGAATAAAATAATTTAATTTAATTTTCGGTTACTGATGAAGTTAAAGTGACGTCACAAAGTTTGTGCTCCCCCCTCCCCCATGTCACAATATGTCACATTTTCTTGACCCCCTCCCTCCCCCTTAACGTGTGATGTAATTAATGGATGACCCCTTATTCACATGTGAGGCAAAGTAATCAAATGCAAATTTTGAGTTGTTTTCTTATGATTGCTGGTAGAATAGACTTTTAAATGATAATTTTGGATGATAAATATTTAATAACATTCATTTCATTTGGATTTAATTTGATTTGATTTTGTTTGATATTTTACATTTAATATTTGCTTCAGGTTGGTGTGGTGAAAAATTTTGTGTTTCACTCGGGGGCAAATTTTGTTTAACCCTCGTGCTTGGAAACCCTCGCAACGCTCAAGATTCCATTTTTCGAACCACTCGCTACGCTCAATTTTGGAATCTTTCGCTTGCTCGGATATCAATTAATAGCACGAGCGGTTAAACAACAACTTTGCCCCCTTGTAAAACAAATAACTATTAACGTTTCGACCAACACTGTACGACATAGCGCTCAGCGCGCAAGGGAAAATGACTAGTTGTAGTTAGCCAGTTGTCCTTATAACTCCCATAAAATCAGTGTTGTTATTTGTTATGTGGCAACTTCAAGTATTCCACTCAAATAAATAACATCGTACCTACCAGTAAATTAAGCAGAATACTCGTTTGGTTTGTTGCTTATCTGAATCTCATTAATTTATATGGAGCAAAAATAAAACATTAATTTACATTTGGCGAGTTTCGTTTTAGGCACATTTATTTTGTTTGTAACATCCGCTGATGCAACTTGTACAAACGCGGGCATTTACAAATTAAGCACCAAAAGCGAGTTGCAGTTTCGAAAATACGATCTTTATTTGACATTAGGTACTTAGTCAAACTATTTGTTTGAGTTATGGTTCGTGTTTTTAGCATTAGAAAGAACTTGCAAGAAGGTAAGCGATCTTGACATGTCTTTAAATTGAAAAACGCTTTAAATATCAAAAATTATTACTTATGAAAGCAGAAGAATATAAATGATCGTATTAGATTCATAATTGTTACATATATATTTGCCGTAACTTATTTTCAAAAAATGTGTTTTTTTATTAAAAGATACATCAAGATTGTTAACCTTTTTTTCTAACGCTAAAAAAAAGAACTAATAGACCAAGAAAGGACTGCAAAGATTTTAACGCTCATGCAGTGCAAGTGTTATTTATACGTCATAATTTCATAGAAGTTTGACGTTTAAAATAACACCTGTACTGCGTGTGTTGTCAAAATCTCTGCAGACTTTTCTTGGTCTAACTCTACAATATTTGTAGCTTTTAAATGATAGGCCGAACTTTCCTATTTTGTAACCAATTATTAAAGTATTGTAGACTAAAAAATATTAACTGAAAGTAATCTACACTAGATTAGATAATTTGGTAAAAAATGTTTAACGTCTAATTTGCACAAACCTATTTAGAAATGCTCATTAAAGCGAGCGAGATGTCTTGAAACTAATACGTAATACGTACGTAATTATCAAATCAAGATCGTATTTAAAAAATTGGAATGCTCCTGCTGCTAATTTCCAATCGCAGTCACACAGCTTTGTTTGAGTCTAAACTGTGGTCATACATATTACAGAGAAAGTGACGTGATAAATGTTAAACACTTAGTACATGTTTAGGTAAGTAACGTGTTGGATGTCTTTATTTTGTCCGCTACGACGTATTTCCCAGATCTGTTTCCGCACAATCTATTAGATTTTGCCTGAACTTCGTGGCCTTTGAAAACCTCTCCATTATATCACGAGTGTATAAAATAGTATTACGGTTTATTTACACAACGCACCTACACTCTGCATATTACATATTAGCATTGTTTGCCAGCGATCGGCGTAGGTAAGTAGGCAATTGCCGTCAAGTCGTGAACAAGATAATCCATCAAGCCACCGACATACGTGCTTCTTTTGCACAACGTTGTCTTTCCAATTTTATCATATTTAACCTTTGCGGTTAGGAGTCTATTTGTCTTTGAAATTCGAATGTCACGACCGAAGGTGTGTAGGAACGTTTTGTTGTAATGCGCTCTATATTTGAATTTCATGAGATATCGAATTGAGTAACACAAGGGCGTGACTCCACACGATCAGAATCTGCATTGACCTTTTTTTTTGTCGCAAGTATTCGCAAGGATGTGTCATTGAAAGTATGGTTAATAAGTGTGACTCATTCAATTTATTGTAATGCAATTGTTTAACCTTGAATTTGATAACTAATTGAAGCGTTAAGTGGCTTCAATTAGATATTATCGTAAAGTGACTGCTATTACTAGGTAAGTGCAAATTATAGTACTGAAAAATAATATTGATTGTTCCAGTTAAAGCAATTACATATTCTGTAGATACATTCACACATTCACGTCTCAAAATATCGATACGGACAAATTTTCATTCATAATCAAGAATTAGAGAAGAGGCATATCTTGTTTATTTTTCAAATGGCCAAGATAATTTATTTATGGGACAACTTATAACAAAATAAATAAAACTTAATAAACGAACTATAAATAATAATTTAAATGTAGACTATTATAAAACATTAAATAAGGTCGACTTTATGAGTTGTGGTGCTCGGAAAACCGGCAGCGTTACCACTTTGGATGGCCAGACTTATTCTCTAGTTAAGTAGCCGCCCATAATAAAATTATTAGTTGCTAATGATAAATATGATAATATATACCTATCTGAAAAACCGATGAACGGCTTTAGAAGGAAAATTACCTGAAATAATAAATTAAATTTTCAACAATATGTTCCTAAGGTAAATTATCCCAGCAACCTAAAGGGTTGAAATCGGGATTAAAAGGATAATGCACAGACGAAGTCGCGGGCAGAAGCTATTACGTAATGTATGAACCACAGATCTCATTGGCCGATTAGTTGCTCAATATCCATCAGTTAGTGGCACGTCCGATCCACGTTCCAGATACGATGGTCCTAGCACACGCGTCTCGTGCGAAAACCAACTCTGATACAAGGCCATAAGAGTGTCTAATAATCAAACGAATGTATTTCAAGAATTCCACCATTCGATCCTTCTGATATCTATTAACGATTCGACCAGATGCATATTCAGATTTTTTTAACGATACCAATATGATGTAAATCCCAAGGCGTCAGCGTTTAGAATCTGAATATACCTTCGCGTCTGTTGTGATACAGAGATGTCACAACTTAGGCTTGCCAGTATAAGTGCGTCCTTAGAGACGCACAATTGTTGCTGATATTGAGGTCTCAGTTTATCCTGGTTTCTCTGAGTCTTATGAGTCTTTACTCGGTAAGTAATGGGAGCAGAGACCTGCACTTATGATCTCAGATATCTGAACACTTAAATTAATAGTGTAACCTCTAAATAAAAGCAAATCTGATACAGATCAAATAGCTCTATTAAATTTAAATAGACTGACTTGCATTAGTGATAAGGATAATTTGTTTGTCGTATGTATTTGTCTATTTAAGTGACACGTTTTGGTAGCATTAGTAGGTATAGCATTTATATAATTACTGCAAGTAGGTACTTAACTAGTAAGTAACGGTACAAGTACAAAACGGTATATTGCCCGGATAAATATATCTACAGTGTGTTTTCTGTAACAGGAGCAATAAATTAAACTGTAGGCTGTACTCCTCAAACTGACCAACATGGTTTGATTTTTATTACACTTTAAAGTTTATTCTAAGACGCAATGTATTGCAAATTTTGTTATGTTAAAAGCGTGACAAGTAACGTCAAACACACTGATGTCTGCATTGAAGGCAATATTTATTTTGTATGAAAAAGAGGAAGTCTAAAGGATTCATAATTTTTAAAAGTTGCTGAACAAATGTTGGTCAGTTTGAGGAGTACAGCCTTTAGTTTAATTTATTGCTCCTGTTACAAGAAGCACCCTATATATATTCTAAATTATATGGGTATCTAATGTATCTATTAATGTCTGAATAATATTACTTAAACTTTTATTTTGTTTTACACACGTGTCAATACTCACCATTGTTAAAAAAAAAAACATTTTTACGTTAAAAGTAAAAAAGGGCTGGTAATACATTTATCGGTATTCCGATTTGACCTAAGTAATACTTAGTTCGCCCGTCGAGTTCAATTCATACGAGTAGTAATACATATCATAATAAACAAACGTTAGGACGTTGGCCCTGAATTTCTTTATGTAAATTACATTAAATTTGAGAATTTCGTATCTTTAAGAAAATAAGTTATTTATTTAGTCCTTAGTACCTATATGTATAGGCACATAGTTAATCTTAATTCAGGGTAGGTGCATTAACAAAGTGCAAGTCAATGTTAATAATTACCTACATCTGTCTAACTAGACCAAAATAACATGTGCATATATTCTAAAGAATCGACAATTCGGACACTCATTAAAATGTCCTGTCCTCTGACATTTGAATAAAGTGTTACAAATGACCTACACCATATATGGTGCCTACATTTAGTGTCCTTTATCCAGAAAAGGACAAGTCTCTATGCATATGCAACCATTCAAATACTTTAGGCATTGTCGTTGCGTTCATTTTAATATATGCAGGTACTAGGTAAGTAGGTAAATAAATTTAAATAAGTAGTTTTACCCAGACATGTAGTGTGGCAATTTAGTGCGATACGAATGTGTGAACACAGTGAGAATCATGTACCTGGTAGGTTACCTTTACCAACTTTAGGTACATTACATTAACCAACTTTATTTACACCTGTCTATATCAACTAAGGGCCACTTGCACCATTCCACTAACCCGTGGTTAAGTGCTTAAACCATTAACTTAATGTCAAATTGTACTGGTAACCATGGTAACTCCAGGTTTAACAGGTTAACCCCGGGGTGGTGGAATGGTGCAAGTGGGCCTAAGTAAACTAACGGCCCGATTCCAACTTTAAGATACGTCAATTAATAGATCTAGAAAAGATATGGATTAGATATGTCAGTGTCAAATGTGACGTTTCTTCAAACAAAAACATCACTTTTGACACACACATCTAATCCATATCATTTCGAGATCTATTAATTAACGTATCTTAATGTTCGAATACGCCTATAAGTTACAGACAATCCGCGAATGCAAATTCGCTGTGATACATAATGAATCATATGATAAGGTATACTTAAGTTATGTCACGATGCACGTGTGGCCTGCAAATTTCTCGAACTGGAACATTTGAGCTTTTCAATTTCGATTAGGCGTAAACTAGGAAGTCAGCAACTTGCGACAGAGCTGGATTAATCGCTAATCATGGGTGTCGGTCCAATGAGCTGGTTGCATGTTGATAAACTTACAAGATAACCGCTGGACAGTTTACAAAAGCATGTGTAAATTTGTATTAAGTTTACAGCGTCTAATGGCTAGCGCGGAGCGTGAAATGAGGCATTTGACTGGAAGCTTGCCATGCTTGAGCATTAACGATAATTAACGCTTATTTATGAGGGACGCTATGTTCATTTTAAGCTATGATCAGCATTGCTATTAATTTCATTCATATAAATACCTAACCTAACGGTTTTATTCATATTTAGATGATTCCTATTCCAAATCTTTCTTCACTCCTCATGATTCATTATTAGCAGGCGTATGGCGCGTGGCTCACTCCGCGATTTCGTCGCTTTGCTACAGGTAGCTAAAAGTACATCCGTTCCACACCAATTTTGGGGAAAGCTGTCGCCACCTACCGGCCATATCTGTCTGTGCTGATCGTAACAGACGCGTTTTGTTAGAGAGTGAGTCTTCTGTACCCAGTACTATTATTTATTGTGTTTATTAGGTATTTATGGAAATGAGCGTGACTTGAACTCGCTGACTGCAAACTCCACGCTCTGTAAAGTCTGTAGGTCTGTACGAGTATACCAAAAAACATATTGGAGAATAACTAGGAAACAAATGCTACATTAACTAATTACGTATACATAATTAATTACGTGGTAAAAAGAAAACAAAATAGCATAAAATTTACATAAGTAGAAACATTTGCAAAATGATTATTTTGAAGATAAGTACCTCCCAAAGCTTTATCTAGTGATATAAATAACATACATACATAGCTGTAACTATACTAATTGTGTGTTGTTATGATGTCATTAACTGTAACTTTGACGACCGGTCTGGCCTAGTGGGTAGTGACCCTGCCTATGAAGCCGATGGTCCCGGGTTCGAAAGGGGTAAGGGCATTTATTTGTATTATGATACAGATATTTGTTCCTGAGTCATGGTTGTTTTCTATGTATTTAAGTATTTATATATTATGTATATCGTTGTCTGAGTACCCACAACACAAGCCTTCTTGACCTTACCGTGGGGCTTAGTCAATTTGTGTAAAAATGTCTTATAATATTTATTTATTTATTTGTGATTGTGACAAATCTTGTAAGTCAAGAAACGTAGGTAGATGAATAGGCAGGATGAAGAGGTAAGGTATATTCGGGTAATTACGAATGTCCAAAACCGTCGGAAAATTCCGAAAACGGACTCTTATTATGATGGGATTTTGGGTCATTTTCATCTGATTTTTCGGAATTATCCGAATTTCGGAATTACCCGAGTAAACCCTACTTAGATCTTTTACGAAGTCGCAATATAGCGTCAGTATAGTGACATGTGATAAACTAGATCTATTTTCATCTAGATCTAGATTATCTAAGTGGCTTAAACTTAGATACATACTCTCAAGTTCATGTTGAAGAAGTGTGTCAGTGCAGAAAAGCTCCAATGCACTTATGGACACCTTACAAGGGCTCATTACTCAGCTAATACAAACTAGCACTTAGACTTACATTCATTATGTAATCAGGGCTCTATGCTGTCAGCAGTACTTTAATGTTTACAATTTATTTCGCGACCGCGAAGAAATCAAAACGGGCTGATGAGGTCAATAATGCAAGCGGATTGAAAGGTTTCCTCCTTTTAATTAATTTGATAGCTCCGACCTCGCCGAACACAATAAATTGCCTCAATCGCTGTGCGAACCTCGCACTAAATTACGTAAAACTGTAAATGTTTTTTTTTTCTTTAGAGTACTCTAGAAAGACTCGATAATTGGAACACATCTATTAACAATCAGGTTTGTATAGCTCGTGGGGCTACACTCGTATGTCGCACAATTAGAAGCCCGATGGCAAATCTATCACGGTGACCGGGCCTTATCTCCTAATCAGCGAATTTTATTACTGTCTCTGCAACACTTAGATAGCGAGCCTCATAATTAACAGCTCAGTGCTGACAGTTGCCGGTCTCATGCAGGTATAAAACACGATATAATGCACTTTATACCTATATATTATGTAAGGAGTCTAAGCTACAGCCAGCACCATATGATTGAATAATAAACCAAACTAAATCAGGAGGTCTGTTTCACTCAAGTTACAGAAAGTGATGTTACGGCTACAGTAAATATATCTGTCAAAACGATGTAAAACATAATAAATAAATAAATAAATAAATAAATAAATAAATATTACAGGACATTTTTACACAAATTGACTGAGCCCCACGGTAAGCTCAAGAAAGCTTGTGTTGTGGGTACTCAGACAACGATATATATAATATATAAATACTTAAATACATAGAAAACAACCATGACTCAGGAACAAATATCTGAAAATATATAATCCAAGAATTTCAAGCATACTGACACATAAAACGAATAAAAAAGTTAATTAAGTATGTATAAAGCAAACTCAATATATGCGATTCGATTAGTTACTTGAAGGCTGCTATTAAATAAGTTTTATCCGTAACCTACGAAATTCCTGTCCCTACATTTGGTAATATCCGCTCTGCTCCAATTCAATTAACACTAAACGCGCCAACGCCATTTGAATGGTTTTAGCCATTCAAACTGCGGTGAGCCGGCGGCCCAGCTAATGTGTTCCGAGTCCTTCGACGAGCATGCGTGGGGTGTCGTAATTTACATGTAAGCTGTAAAGAGCTAAGGGGCTTGCAGCCTTGTGCAAGGCGCCGCCAAACCTCTTTTAAACGACGTAAATTGCCGACTGGAACATGTGCGTTCGGCTGTTAGGAAACTGTCTCACTATAACAAGATAGATTTTCACAATCCTTACAAAGCTCCTCAGTTGCGCAACTAGTTTTCATGCAAACATGGTAATCTTAAATAAATGAATGAAAAGAACAATTAGCCGATGCGATTAATCTCGTTTTTCCCTAATTAGTTTGAACTTGACGTGGGAATACGTAGCCCTAAAGCCCTTAATAGATTAATTGATAACCTTTTATCTCGAGCGAGCGCTAATGAATTGTGCGCCGACTGTCATATCGAGCGACCTCCGATCTCAGTACAGATGAAGTAACTGATACCTACCTATGCAGTAACAGTGATTACCGGATTATATTCGTAAGTAGGTACATTGATCCATGATGAAATAAAAGAGAATTTTATATTATAATTGATTTATTTTTGCAGATGCCACGACCAAGTCAAAAAATATACATATTAAAAACAAATTTTGAATCAAGAATTGTTACAGTTAATAATATTTAATAATCATAAATAAATTAATATCCCATATCCCATGAAAGGTAAAAGACAGACATGCCTGGCTCCTTCATAAGTCATAAGTGAGTCTTAAAATAAACATTTAAAGACTTTGCGGCTTCTAATTTCAAAAAGTGAAAAAATCCGAGATGCTCTTACAAAATTTACGAAACCCATCTGTTTTATGCCACTTTCGTTTGAAAAAAAAAATAGAATATCATTAATTAGACCTAGCATCCACAATATAGAAGTCCCGCATATTTATGCTCATGTTCCTTATTTCACGATGAGAAATTATTTTATTTTTGCAATAACGTACACACATTTCAATTAATTTCAGTCGCGTGTGGACCGGGTGTGAGATCTTACTTATAAATTTTTTCCAGCAATTAAACTCCTATGACAGAATAATTGAATGGTGATGATCTGATGATTCATACTCCTATACTGTAAGTAAGCCTGATCTGAACCTACCTGCTTTTACCAACTAGTTCACTAGTTCACTGATTGATCGAACCTGCGCATTGCACAATTGACAACTTGCATCTGAAATGTACAGTCGGCCGCAGAAATAGTTGACTGTACAGCATGCAGTACATAGTGTGACCCTCATCCTGGTCAGAAAATGCTAAACATGAAATATATATACTCAGAACTTGTATTTTCTTCATACAAAAAATACCGGTATTATTACGTTCTTTTTCGTTCTATGGTTTATTCTTAAATACATGATTAATACTAGGTACATAAATACATGATTCAGTCCTATATAAAGAGCCTAAAATAATTTAAAATATTGGGCTAGATATTTCGGGTTTTACAAAAAAAAACCGGTTCCGAGCCCTCTATATAAGTATATAATGATTACGCAGAATGAATCACTTTAAGAATAATATAAACATAGGTATTAAACTTTTTAACAACATGACACCTACATCAACTTGTGAGATAAGTAGGTTGGTGGTTATAATTAATATGTATACACAAATCAGTCCGCATTAATGTCTAATCAAAGGGGATTAGTATAATGTGAGCGTATTAAATTCTCCGCACCCGTATTAGCAAACGTAATGTAATATAAAATCACTTTATTATACCTGTGAACTATAAATGTCGCACACATTGCATACTACTCATATGTTCTTCAATCGTAGGTAATAACCTAGTTTTCATATCCACGTTAAATGTAATTATTAGGTTTATTATATGCCGAATGCGCTCTGGTACGAATGATATAGGTATGCAAAGCAGTGTGTGTCGATAGGTACAGAAATAAGGTGAGGTTATAGGACCAAGCACGACTTTACTTGACCACACTCATCGTAACACAAAGAGGAAAGTAGACCACCGGGCTTTACGAAAAATAACCCGAAATATATTCGAGTAAAATGTTGCATGTGATTTGTAAATCAGACAACTTCAGACAAGACGCGAAGGGATTAATTGCCGCTCGGGCCGATTTTAGCTCAATTAGTATAGCCAAAAATAGTCAGTTAATTTTATAATCCCCTCTTTCAAAATGCCAGTAGTAACAATTCTGTTGAAAATAAACAAAAACGGACTTGGACCCTTCGTTTTTTTTATTTTCCTAACATAGAGAGACTAAACTGAGAGTCTAAACTGGGCGCTCTTTAAATCGTCCATTTTCGCAAATTTTGGAACACTCCTATAGTCTTAGATTGACGGTAACTAAGCTAAGAAACAGTATGGAAACATTTTCTATAAAGCTCCATATAATCCAAGGTAGAAAAAGGGGACTATATTTGTATGGAGGTAACAGTCCACTACCCTCTTAATGCATCTATATAAACACTAGTCCTTTTAACGACTGATTGCAGCATAACTTAGTTACAATTGATTATTAACAAGTGCAATGATTTCATTAACCAAATGGCAAATCCATGCCTCGATAATGATGACAAAGGACGTGCTTAAAGTTTATTGAAGGGCTTTGTTGAACTTTGACCCGTGTCGGAGCCCGGTCGGGCTGCGCGCTTGTGTTGTGCTAGGTCGGCGGTCGGCCCGCACCGCGCGGCGGCCGCGCCCACCGGCGCAAGCGAACGTGAAAAAGTATGACCCGTTCTTACACATATGAGATCGCTATATAAGTCTTAGCCTACTCACTTTGCTCTCATTTCGGCTCACGCTCAACTTTGGCTAATACATCAATATATTTGGCGGAATCAACTAATTTTTTATGAGATACAAACTTTGTATGATATAGATTTTAGGCAAATATTACCACAGAGATAAAAAAAAATCTAAAAATGAATACGGTAAGCTGGATTTCAAAATAATGTCTTATTTTATAGCTAGCCCTTTTAAATTGAATACTGCCAAAAACCACAATGACTCAGTCCTGAATGCAGAATAATTGACACACATTCAGTTTTTCTTTTGTCCCTTCAAGTGATTCAACTTTTTATTGCAGGTAATATTGGCGGTAGCGTTGACGCTTACGAGTGTGTGCGCGTATCACGATCCGGATCTTAACTACCACTTGAGCCAATTGCAAGCCGCGCCGAACTGTGACAACGGCCACACGGGCTCCGGTCCCGGGTACTCGTATCTGCCACCAGCCGTTCAGCTCACCACCGCGGGAGTAAAAGTGGCTGGTCCTGTAGTCTCGCAACAACTGCTCTCAGCCCCTGCGTATCAGTATTCTGGATCAAGCAGCTATCACGCAGGAGCTGCATACCAAGCCGCAGCAGGATATCAAGCAGGAGCAGCCTATCAAGTTTCTGCACCCATTCAACAGCAACTTACACCGGCATTCCAAACCTCATCACTGGTCTCGCACGCAAATGCTGCACCTGCATACTCAACCCAAAGAGAATTTCACGGCTACGCCACCTCCGCCGGCTTATCTGCAGCAGCCTCTTCTGGAAAAACAGTGACACCTCTCGCAACGTACGCTCAGGCGCCTATCATTGCCAAAGTGACAGCAGCTCCGCTGATTGCCAGATTTACGTTGGCTGCGCCCAAAAATAACTTTGTGTCCCAGAACTTAGTGTCGCAACAGGCGTCTTACGCTGCCGGGTCAGCAGCAGCGTACAGTTCGGAGGAGACGGCTAGCCCAGTTGTGGCGCAGGTGTATGCGGCTCCATCTGCTGGGTACGCGACATCGCCCGCCCTAAGACAACAGACTCCCCAACTTTTTGAGCCGTCACGATACACTGTAGCGCAACCTGCTGTATCTCAGTATAGAGCAGCCCCGATTTCTGGATTGACACCCGTCGCGCCGGTGGCCTCGCAATACCGAGCGCCAGTGATAGCTCAATACCAGTCTGCTCAGCTCGCCCCCGCTGTATCCCAGTACGCTGGACCAGCAGTTGCGCATGTCGCGCCTGCAGTAACCCAGTTCGCTGCTCCAGCTATCTCCCAGCACTCGGGTCAATCGGCGGCGTACTCCACGTCGTCCGTCAGCCATCACTCCGGCGGGAGCATCGCGCAGTACGCCGCGGCGCCGGTGGCCGTCAACCACAACATCGCCGTGGCCGCTCCAGCGAGGATCGCCCATGTCAAAAATGTTCACACGGACTTCCTGCAGAATTATGTAAGTGTAAAAAATTTTTCCTTATTAGTTATTACGTAGGTAGCATCCATTTTTAAATATTCAGTAGCACTAACAATAGACATACATTTTTATGAATTTCATCCATGCCTAATGGTTTTGATGCACTGATGTATGTACATACAATCCTAATTTAAAAAAACCATTTTCGAAGTAGGTATAAAAAGAAACTTTCCACAGGTTATTTTTTTAAATTATATGTTTAATCCCTACTTAATTTCTCGTACCTTTTAATCTTTTTAGCTCTGCGCTATCGCTTTAAAAAATCACTAATACACCTTATAAAACAAAGTCCCCCGCCGCGCGCCGCGTCTGTCTGTTTGTGTGTTTGTTCGCGATAAACTCAAAAACTACTGAACGGATCATGCGGTTTTGACCTATCAATAGAGTGATTCTTGAGGAAGGTTTAGGTGTATAATTTGTTAACCCGTGCGAAGCCAGGGCTGGGCGCTAGTATTAAATATAGATAACCGTAACGCGGAAATATTTCTTATATATAAGAACTTCTTATATGTTCAATTTATTCATAGTCGAAACGTCTAGTCATTAAAAAATTAACCATCAATAATCGCTGTTATTTATCGTCGTCGAAGTGTTTGCAATTATATCAAGTAGGTAGGTAATAGATCTCTCCAATTGGCCAAATCTCCTTCACCGGTTAATCTGCCACTTATCAATTAGGCATTTTATGATTGACAGAATATATTACACGGCACAAAATGCACCTAATCACCGCGTCCCGGATTACAGCACACACAGAGATGGGTAACTACCCGGGTAAATACCCGAGAGCGGGTATTTACCCGGTATATACCCGATATTTACCTACCCGCGGGTAAATACGCGGGTATTTTCGTTTTTCTTCTAAATTTGATGTGTTTTATGGTATGTGAGTAAAAATAAGATTAATTTAAGTAATTTTTTATAATGTTACATAAAATGTATGTTCAAACTAATTACGAAAAGATTGATATGAGGTGAAGTTCGATTTTAACATATCAGTCCAATTATGAAAATCGTGTAAAATCATTCCCTGGCTTCCGGAAATGTTTAAAAACGCTTTTGATATACATTAGAAAGATGAAAATAAAGATTACTTATGAATGATAATAAAAAAAAATTATGCAGTGTCACAACTTGGGAAGCTCATAAGTCAAATACAGTTAGTTTTAGGACAAAAATGTATATAACCTTTTTTGTAGGAAATTCTGTCTACTTTAGTTTGTACATACAACACTTTTCGATATTAATGACAGATTACAAGAAATATTAAAAAAATCACCTTTACCCCCCTCCCCCCAACCACACCCCCCGCCGACCGAGGTTCTAATATGTAATATCAACGTATAAGTACGATAATTTACTCAAATCTAAAAAAATACTCTAATGACGGCCTTTTTTTAAATATTTATCAAAATTATACTTAAAATTCCTTAGTTACAACTGCAGGTTTCACTAAACCATTTAATTTGAAATGACACACAATAATTACAACCATTAACTCGGTTTATATCTCCAATTTAACACAAATCGACATGTGCAACAAGAAATGAATCTACCCGTCCATTTGGGTAGATACGGGTAAATACCGGGTAGATGGGTATTTACCGGGTATTTACCTGGGTGGGTAAATTGGGTAAATACCCGCGACCCATCTCTAAGCACACATGATATTACTTCATATCCCGGCTAATGGGTGACGTAACAGATTTGATCGACTTCATTTGACTCCCAGGACAAGTTTTGCGCACGTCAAAATCTTGACCAATTACCCTGTACCGTAACGGTAGCAAATTGTGCAATGTACCTACAGAGGACCTACCTACTGATTTACTTTTGCCTCCTAATAATGTTCGTCACGCTGTTTGTTCTACATAATTAATATGCGTTAAAAAATTATCATCATTACGGTATAGCTTCAAATGGTTTAGTTACCCAATATGGTATACATCGTGGAATATTCTTGGAGTGTCGTCTCGGTTTTTTTAAGCCACTAATTATGGTCACCTGTGTAGGCAGAAGAGATCCCTATTCTCTTTATCCGACATTTTTTATCAGCTTGTCTGGGCAAAGAGTACCACCAGTAGTTTCCCATAAATTTGGACCATACTAGTACCTAGGTACCTTGTTGGATACATTCAATTATTCCATATAAATAATGCGATATGTAATCGATTAATCGATCATGTCATTCGTCCTACTCAACACCGACAAATTACATTTAGGTTTATTATTGTTCATTTTTCAATCGATCGCCGCCTCGCAAGGTTGAAATCAGCACACAATGAACTGCAAGCGTGCATCGATCTTTATTTCAATAAATAAGTCACGATTCAAATTTATCTCTCATTGTTCAGTGCTCATAATTATTGTTTCTCTAGTGTTTCACTTTCATTAAACCAAGGGAATGCATTAAATCAAAATAGTTCCTCTTTTATTCAATTGGTGCCTGCATTCAATTAACTAAATGGATAAAAGACGTGGAAACAATAAAATTGAATGACGTATCGTATATCTACGCATAACATTTTTTTCATGCAGCCGGTTTTTTACGAACCATGGTAGTTCCATCCAGAGGGCCTACCGCGAACCACGTTCGACGTGTTGCCTCTCTGTCGCACTTGTAAATTAGAACGTAAGTGTGACAGGAAGACAACACGTCGAACGTGGTTCGCGGTAGGCCCTCTGTGATGTGACAAAATTAATGTTACGAAACACGACGTCGTTCCTTTAAAAGTATAAACTAAATCGTTTGAAATAAATTCAAGTTTTTTAACACGTTAAAAAACGCACGCGTAATGCATAAAACCGTTGTTCCGTAAACTTAAACAATCTCAAATGAAAATTCAACTTGTTTTAATAACAGTCCGTGACATGGCGACCATTGACGACTCTTGTGTTAAGTCTGTGAACTGTATAATTTTGCTAATGGATTGTAAATAATTGTCATCTTAGAACATGTGCCATGATATTTACGACAGAAGGTATGCAATGTTACGGATTGTCAAAAAACACAACCGAATAATACTTCAGATAAATACCGTGTTGCAATCGCTCCGACGCATCACACAAAAACTTTTTACTCGCGAAAGAATTACATAGGCTTTAAGTTGACAGAAACTTATTCCATTTTCGAATTAGGACTACGGCCGCTTGGAAAGTACAAACAATATACTGCCAATTTTATTTCAACAATAAAAGTCGAGACAAAAGGCAGTTTCGTTACAAATCCCGGTTATGCGTAACCAATATGCTTTTCTTGGTTTTTATAGTTTTTACTTAATCGTGAGCCCATACACTTCCAATATTTCCTAATTTCCGATTGTCAATAGTACCTACCTCACTTGTAAACACATCTTTCGCAGCATGCCAATAAATAATATTTTGTAACGTAAAAAACGTACCTTAATAACGTATCTTAGGCAAACCTAACTCGGCATTTTCAAATTTTTAAGGTTTCCTAGTCAATCATGATGAAAAATCTGTTGTCGTTCAAAATTGTACTTTGAACATTATCCTAGACAAATACTTAGGTTAAGTTACACACCTAACCATATGTGTACTCTGCCCTATTTGTAAAACATCTGTGCAAAAACAAAGGTCAAAGAACGAGAATTTCAATTCCGAAGTCATTCCTCTTTTTTTTTTGTCATACAAAAGAATTCAACTAGCTCAAGTTCGGGTTGCATCAGCAAAACAACTATCGCGACTTTAAAACAAAAACGTTCCAACTGCAATGGAAACTTATTAGGAATTTCAACTTTATCTCACACTTTACAAGGCTTATTATTCAATGTGTCTTATATTTATATGTGTATACCGTGTCTAATTACCTGTTCTTCATATAAGTACCTCACCAAAATATCGGGTATGGTTTAAGTAGTACATCAACTTACGAAAACTTTTCTCAATATCATACATGAAAGCGATAGGTTATTTCATTGCCAGTAAGTGTCAAATATCGAACTAGATATCATGCAATAATATGACTTGTTTTGATACCAAAACGCAATAGCATGTTCAAGTTTTACTAAGTATAATGCCGCTTACTAAATATTATGATACATAGTTATACTTATTATGTAAAGGTAGACATATGATAGGTACCATGAAATTATATGTATATATAGGCATATACGGGACAAGTAGATATTAATAAATAAAGAAGTAGACTCCAATTAAAACCTAGACACTCGCAATTTGGCCGGGTCGACATTTTAATAATTAAATAGTACGTGTATTGTTTAGTATCAAATAATCGAATAGAATTCGTATATACATGTATAGTCGCCGATCTTCGCGTCCTAGATTATTTTTTGAAAATGAATAAACGTTACGTGAAGTTACCAAACAAAATTAAATATTGTGCCCTATAAGTGCCGGTAAATCTGAACACTGTACAGTCGCCTACAGAACACGCCTCTATTGTCAAGGCGTTACAGTGCGTGTTCAGATATTGTGAACACCTTGGCCGCTCCGACATATCTGATGGTGACTGTACTGAGTCACATTTATTCACATTAAAAAAACTAATCGATTTTTCGTACTGCTCCGTAGCTACTTTTTTAATCGTGACATTTTACTTAAGACTTTGGCCTTCAGCTTAATTAACTCTCTTAACTAATATGACACAAAGCCTTATTAAAACGACTACAATTAATTTGTCGGCAAAAAATTACAATGTAATCCTATTAAGTGCTAAACGTGCGCTTATCTCATATGACGTTTGAAACTGCATAATGTAACTAATGTCTGGTCTGGTAGCGTCAAGAAAGTAATGGAAGTAGCTATTAGGTACATTACAACGATGTTTCGTAAACGGGTTTCGTAATAACAAAAATAATAGATAGTAGGTATATAGAGGGGTCCTGTCATAGTAAATTTTGTAGTCACAGTAAATTTACTGCCATCTATCGACATACGACTAAAACTCGAAACGAAAACGTATAAAATTATCAAAGAAATGTATGTAACTATATGGATAAATGATTTTATTATTTTTATATTATTTTGATCCATGTTCATTCACTGATATCCATGTGTTAAAATTGTTAAATATGAAACGGTGTCATCGCGTCATCTAGCCGAGTATAGGCTAAAGGTGTGTGCGGCATCTATCCGAGAATGACTTTTTCTTGATTTCCGAGGCACGTTTTTTCCTTAGACTTTAGGTATTCATCTTATACGAAGTGACATATGCTTATATGTATATTGTACTTCGTAAAGACGGGCCTTGCGAGCACTATTATACGAAGTGAGCCAGTTCGTTGGTGCACAAATCGCGTTTGCAGTGCAAAACTTTGCACATGTTCGTTGATACACACATGTAATGTTGGCTCGGAATGACATGAACAGGCCGGGCCGGGCCTATCTTTACTTTTGAAATCTTTGTATGAAAATGAAAAATCAAATTATAAGTATTATAAAAAAGAAAATATATTACCATACCTAGTGGCTAGTGGCATATTATTATACGTAGGTTGAAGGTATATATTATTAAATAAAGGAAATTGAGATTATGTGTTTGCATGTATGCATCACATTGCCAAACTTTGTAATTGCAAATGCCATGCAGCTTAGCTTGGTCCGATTCTAGCCCTTTTACAACACCATAGTTACGATCAGTTAAGCAGCTTAACCTTTTCATTTCTCAATTAATGAACAATTCAGTGACACGTGGGTCAGGTAGTATAATGATCAGGCTTATAACCAATTAGTACAACAAGAAACAGAAATGATAATTTGATTCCCAAGTAACAATCTGCAGCATGGTTGTGGTTTACGAAAGCTCGATTAAACTTTAGCTGGCAATGCTGGCATTCCCACGGCATTATCCGAGATGGATTGTGGATCGAAATGCGCAGGCGGCCCAAGTAAAGTAAGCCTGTCTAACCTCGCTCGCGCTTTTCACGCATCTTAGATATGTTTTATTGGTTTGCCAGCATGCCCTTCGCGATCTTCGTTGCAATGATGCCGGATCTTGATTGTCAATAATTAGTCTTCATTTATTTGATATGATTTTAACTTGTACTTAAGTTTTGTAGATTGATTTTAATTGTCAATCGATTACTTCACATCAGACATCAATGACGACCAATTTTGGGTCATTTTTAGGGTTCCGTACCCAAAGGGTAAAACGGGACCCTATTACTAAGACTTCGCTGTCCGTCCGTCCGTCCGTCCGTCCGTCTGTCACCAGGCTGTATCTCACGAACCGTGATAGCTAGACAGTTGAAATTTTCACAGATGATGTATTTCTGTTGCCGCTATAACAACAAATACTAAAAACAGAATAAAATAAAGATTTAAATGGGGCTCCCATACAACAAACGTGATTTTTTACCAAAGTTAAGCAACGTCGGGAGTGGTCAGTACTTGGATGGGTGACCGGTTTTTTTTTTTGCTTCTTTTTTGTTTTTTTTTTGCATTATGGTACGAAACCCTTCGTGCGACAGTCCGACTCGCACTTGCCCGGTTTTTATCATACTTACTTATTCGCATTTTTTTTTGCTCATATTACTTATTTTACGTTGTTTTATTATATAAACTATGTAAACAGAAACAACATAAAATTATTCAACTAAATACGTAATGGTCAACACATTTACGGTATGTAAGAACACATCAATCCAAATAATAATTATTTTGAAAGTTGTTTGCAGTATCAAATATATCGATCAGATTAGTTCCTGTGCTGTCTAATCGTTGAACCGAATTCGAAAATTAGTTTCTGAATGTAATAGGTATTTAGGTAGGTAGTCAAAATCAATACGGACCTGCCATAGAACCAAACATAGCAATCTCGCGGTTACAAATAGGTATAACTAATTTAAACAATATCATTAGCGTTCTACCACTTCTACCAGTAGGTAGAACAGACAATATAACTTTTATAGCTTTTACTTATTTAGCCCTTATGGTAGGAATCTTAACGAATACTGATGATAATGATTTTAATGATCATTCGCAGGACGCCCATCCTCGCTACGCGTTCGAGTACGCCGTGAACGACCCGCACACTGGTGACATCAAGCACCAGAAAGAACAACGCGACGGAGAAGTCGTCAAGGGTAACGTTATGTTATGTTAACGTTGTGTTAATAAGTGACGATCGTTACGAGACGTGCACCGTGCACCCAATGGTAAAGCAGGTAATACGTCGTCGTGAACGGGTCACACCGGTGACATCAATCACCAAAAGAAACAGCGCAATGGAGAAGTCATCAAGGGTAACGTTATGTTATACGATAACAGAGACGGTCGTTGCAGAATGTGAACCTTCGCACATAGGTTGGAAATCGCGATTTAGGCCGCCAAAAGTCAACTTTCTAAAAGTCGGCTTATCGCAAAACTAATTAGTTCTCGAAAAACACCACACTATCACGGAATTAATTCCACCCCACCACCACCCTTATCAGTTACGTAGGTAATCTACCAGGTTCTCAAACCTCAGTCATCACATACGTTGCACGCGCGGTTCTTAGCACTGTTATCCGAAGCAAACATTTCTAAGCCAATATTTATTTTTGTAGAGCTTATTTGTCAATGAAAGTGATGGATATCAAAAATTCAGGTAAATTCCTATTATTTTAAATTATTTTGAATTAGAAATATTTATTTTATGATATATATATAACCCACTAAACATGACCCTTTTCTTGATGAAAATTTTGTTATTTTTTCATATTCAATTGTAAAAATACTATACTTCCGGGCACGTCCCGGTTATATTTTTTATGTCATTCTATAAATCAACTATATCTTTACATTTTATGAAAAAATTGGAGGGCACTTTTGGGCACTTTGTAAAATATCGAGTTTCAAAAAAAAAATTCGGAAATAGTAAATTATTACGTTTTGTTTTCATTAGCGTTAAAATGTCTTTTCTGTTACTCTAGGTTCATCAAATGCCTCTGGGTTAAAAGTTGTGACTTGAAAATACCTGTATGATAAGTTAAATGTACAGAATTTTCAGTCAATAACTGAAAAATTGGACTTTTTGGAAAATTATCTCCTTATGCGCTCAGGTGACGGAGATGAAGAAAAAAAGAACATGAAGCGTAAATTTTCACATTTTGAATCAGTATTTAAAAAAAGATGGATTAGATCACGTCGCATTGTGGCAAAATTTTCTGATATCTAATGAATCTTGGTTGGAAGGAAGCTCCGCCGCTCCGCTCATACGCTCTGGAAACGGCAAAGCTTTATATAAATTTGTATGAGTGGCATCCGATGACACCGACAATGCACAAAATACTGATCCATGGCAGAATTACATATTATTGAAAACTTAATAGTTCCCTTAGGACATCTTTCGGAGGAAGCTGCAGAAGCCCGAAACAAACACTTTCGGCCGTATCGTTTAAACTATGCCCGAAAGTTTTGCCTGGACATTTACCATAGGTTGCTTCTGACCTCCGATCCGCTTATCAGCAGTACGAGAAAGATAACGAAACCTCGAGTTAAATTATTTATGTCAGAAACTATGCAGCTATTGATTTCTGCTGAACCACATAAGGCGAGAGCGGAGAATGATCAATGCTATCCAAGCGATGCTGGATTTTTCTTTAAGATATGATGATGATTAAATGTGGCGAGGGTTTTATTTATTTATATTAATCTTTTTGGGTAAATGTATCAATCGTAATAATATTAGATAACAGTAGCGTGCCTAGGGTTTTGGAGTAGGGCAAGCCGAAAGATATGTTTTCGTAATAACTGTCCAATCTTCACTCTTCGGGGTCAAATGCATCTGCTAGCGTGACGAGGCGAGCTAATCATAGCGCACGTCTGCTACGGAATGAATAATGTCATTTTGTATTTTGTTAGACAAATAGCTCGAGCTTGGTTTGTCGCTTTGAACATGTTTTTCTAGAACGCCGTCATATTTTGATAGCAACGATACAAGTTCCAAAAAATTGCCCCTATTTAATGAAGTGTTTGACTCATCGTGTCCTCTAAAAGGAAGTTCTTGCTGTGCTAAATGGCACACAATATCGACTAACCTCTGAAAAACACTACGATTGTTGTCAACACGCATGTTATGTTTTGATATTTCTTCTGATAATTGTCGCGACAAAGAGGCCTCGATCCTTTGTTTCCCAAAATTGCTAAAAGAAATCACTGCACACATATGTTTACCGGAATTCATGTGCCTCTTTATTGCTCCAGATAAATTATTTAAATCGTTATAGCCAGAAGTATTCCAAACGTTAATATCGTTCGAAAAAAATATGCAACACCAGCAATACATCTTATTTGTATGGGAACAACCAACAATCCAATGAGTTTTGTAGACGGCCCTACAGAAATTTCTCTTACGCGACTGACTTGACTGAGAAATACACAAGTCGGGTGTTGGTTTTGCCGCGGAAATTAGGTCCCGTTTTTCGACAAAGGTCAAAGACTTTACCTTGTTTTGGTTGACTAAAACGTGGACGCATTTCAAACCGTCACAAGGAACCACTTCTTGATCCATTGTTAACACTTATTAAACTAAGCGCCACAACGATGAACAAATTCACATTCACTATTTAATCAAATTCACTTAAACAAACTTTCGTTACTTTCGACTCGACCACTGACTCGGCTCAACTAAATAATAATACACTTGAAGTAAACGCGAACGCGCGCTGTGCGAACTTATGCAGCTAACTTCACACAAAATCCAAGCATAAATCGTCTTATAAAATTGCTATACATACCAACAAATAGTTACATCGTTCTTTGACGGTTTGTAGGCTGATAGTGCCCAGAGCGGGACGAAAAAGCAAGCACGGTTGCAAGCCAACGAGTGCGAGTTCGAGCAGGATAGCTAGAACATCCTCCGCCTGATTTAGTTCGCGCGGACGAGGCGCCACGCCGCGGCATAATTTTGCAACACGCTCGTGCCGCGGTTCGAGGCCGCTGTGGCTTGAATTTAATAATACGGGTTCGTTTGGCGCGCGATTTTCAAAATAATCTTTATTGATCTTATCACTACGTAATTTCGGTAAGGCAATTAGTTGCCTTAGGGCAAGCCCGGCTTTTGGGCTTGTATGGAAGTCCCGCCACTGTTAGATAACAACCTTTGTATATTTCTATTAGTTTCTGTAATACAGCATATGTTACTCTTATACCTAAATATAATATATATGTATAAATATATGTGTATTTTATTATTTGTATGTTCAATGGAAGAAAATACATATTTATTTACTATATTATCTATCATTAATACTCGTAGCTATATAAAATATTCAAGCGAGGAGGATAAAAATCAACATTTTTTGGCAAAAAGGGCCAAAATTTAAAAATAATAATTGTAATTATCTAAAAATATGTTTTCTTACTTCCAAATCGTATATAAAGCGCAAAAATGCAATAAAATATTTTTGGCGGCCTAAATCGTGATTTCCGACCTATGTGCTTCGCTACTCGTTCCCCGTGAACCCGCACACTGGCTACATCAAGCACAAGGAACAGCGCAATAGAGAAGTAATCAAGAGTAACGTTATGTTATACGATAACGGTGACAGTCGTTACAGGACGTGCAGTCGCGCTGTGTTCGAATACGCCGTGAAGGATCAACACATTAGCGACATCACATCAAGCACCAGAAGAAACGGAACGACGGAGAATTCGTCAAAGGTAGGTAAGTTATTTTATAAAGTGACTGACATGCGTTACAGTACATGCAGCTGCCCGGGTGTTCGAATAAGCTGAAAGGTTTTGAAGGTTTCATATTTCACCCATACCTATCTAGCCATTACTTGAAGCCAACCTGGAGCACTCCTGAAATACTAAGTGTTGGCATGTTTCTCACACTGCGTCCTTAACATACAAAGAAATTATTTAAAAATAAGTGTTCCGTAAACAAAGTTTTGTACGGAACACTAAAAACTATTAAGAGTAAATGAGCATTGATGTGATGTGATTGTATATTAATGACAGACTTTTAAAGCATCTACCTACACTAAATGTTCTGATTGAGATGTGATGATATAATATGATAAATGTACCTATAATATTGATATAGATGATTTGTTTATATTAATGACAGAAAACATTAAAAGCGTAGGCGGATACATTTACACCAATTTACACGATCCTTTCTAAATTGCCGCCTTCGACGCAATGTGTCATCGATCCTGTCAATAAGCAGTGTTGGCCGAAACGTTAATGCAATTGAATATTCTTGACCATTAACCAGTACAAATTGAACCGTCAACTGTAACCGTCCGTTACCGTGTACGGTTCAATTTGTACTGGTTAATGGTCAATTGCAATCAATGTTCGGCCAACACTGTCAATAACTGTGTCTCATTATCCAGGTCAGTACTCGCTGGTGGAGCCGGACGGGTCCGTGCGGACTGTCGACTACGTCGCCGACTGGGAGACCGGTTTCCACGCTAACGTGCGCAACGATAGACACCACTAGTGCCCTAAATGGACGATGGGGATTACGTCAATGGATTACAATAACAGTGCACTCGAAAAACTGACCGAGGAAAGCTATTTAAAGAGATTTCCGCGTACAAGCAGTTAAACTAGAGGCGAAAGAGTATCATATAGTAACCTCTAATTAAGTTTGTTCGTAATAATTTTGCATATGAAGCTTACATTTCCTTATACCTAGGTTCTTCTGAAGTGAACGTTTGCTTCCGCTCTGCAAGAAATGGGAAATACGCACAGGAGCATTAATTTAGGCGCATAATATTGCTGGCGCCTTATCCTTTGACAGACATGTAATAAAAACAAGTAAAATGAGGACTTATTTTAAATTTTAGCTGAGAAATAGTTTTATTTGATGTCGAAAAGTCAGGTCAATTTGCAAACTACCTAAGTATTTTTCAGTCCCTGCAAAATAAAATAACGAATAGCTTGATTAAATTTACACATTAGGTACATAATATTCAGCATTTAATAAAACTTCAATTGAATAACATAAGTGCAATGTGCAAATAGTGCAATGTAATGTAATGTAACATATATGACTTTTAGAAATTGTTAACATTTAGGTAAGTACTTACTGATGTGTGAATTCTAATAACGTGATTTTATTGTACCTATTAGCTATGCTAGATTTCCTTTTTAATTTCGTAAGAAATCGGAAATTATTACTTATTAAGGATTTTATGTGGATAGGCTGGTGCCATAACTTCTGGCCCTTTTCCAAAACAGGACGCGCCTACTTTTTTATTTATCAATAGTTCCGAAGTTAATCAATCAGTAATCAACTGACATGGCCGCAATGTTTGTTTTAATTTATAATTAATAAGTATGCATTGCGTGTACGCAATAAGCCGCACATGTCGTTTCTACTTGAGAAATAAGTATATGTGACCAAACAGAATTTTTATGGTGCCGTAGATTCAGACAGCGGAGTTTTTTTAAAAAACGTACCGCTTTTTTAGATGACAATCAGTTGATAACCATTTTATTAGCAATTTTGAGGATTTTCTCTAGTGACTTAATCTATTCGAATCCTGTTTTTTTTACTAGATAGAAAAAATCACAAACATAGGTCAATAACGCACTTTAAAAATTTGTAACTGAAAGTGTCCGGCAAAAGGATAGATGTAATAAATAACCCATTATGGAAATCTCGGAATCCCACTACGCTATTAATTCATTCATTTTTATTTAAACGCCGTAACAGACTACCGCAGTGGGGTATTCGGTTACGGCTATAATACTTTTAACGCGAGGCGCATCCGGAGTTCCATTGAATTCGTTTCTAGTAACTCGAGTTACTCGAGTAATCCAAACTAAAATAGTTCTCAAGTTATTCTAATAGTGACCTAGGTAGTTTATATGTGCTCTTTAGTTTGTAAGTAATTTAATGTAAGATTTTTATGTGTATCTCATGTAAGTATTATCATGTAAGTATTATTATACATAGTACATTGTGTACGAAGGTATCGATTGAATAAAACATAGCATTTTGTAAACAAAATACATATATTGTAAAAATTGTAAACAATAAACAAATTTATATTACCATTTAGTTTTATAAAAAGTCACCAATACTGCCCCCATAAGCCCTACTTATTATATATTTAGCGAGCGGTCCTATCTCAAAAACGAATGGATTTTGAAAATGGAATAAAGATAACAGATTTAAAGTATGTTTACATACATATATAAAAACCGGGCAAGTGCGAGTCGGACTCGCGCACGAAGGGTTCCGTACCACAATGCAAAAAAAAAACGGTCACCCATCCAAGTACTGACCACTCCCGACGTTGCTTAACTTTGGTCAAAAATCACGTTTGTTGTATGGGAGCCCCATTTAAATCTTTATTTTATTCTGTTTTTAGTATTTGTTGTTATAGCGGCAACAGAAATACATCATCTGTGAAAATTTCAACTGTCTAGCTATCACGGTTCGTGAGATACAGCCTGGTGACAGACGGACGGACGGACGGACGGACAGCGAAGTCTTAGTAATAGGGTCCCGTTTTACCCTTTGGGTACGGAACCCTAATAAGTAAGCAGAATAACCTCGAAAATAAAACCGGCATCGAAATACATAGAAAAAGCAACTACTTCATGTAATAAGAAAATAAACATAACTATTAGTAATTAAGATTCATTTACAATACATATGGTACGGTAGTACTATTAGTTATTCTGTGGTGCTACTTTACTTTAAGTTTTAAAGGGCCATATGTCCTACCTACTGTAAAGCGTACAATACACGTGCGAAAAGGTAATTCGCAACTCGTGTAATTTATCGCCACTCGTTGTGAATTTCCTACTTTTCGCACTTGTATCGTACATACTACATATTTCAATTAATAATCAATTAATTCTCGATTAATAAGTAAAATTTGTGGTGTTCCTCCTATCCTGTGATGACTTAGTTGTTTAAATTAAATGTAAGGTATTGATATCAATTGAATGGACCTAATAATTAAATATATATATTTTACAGATATCACAGATAAAACCAAATTATACAGTTTTACTTATTTACATGGTAACAAAGGTGTTATGAAATAATTGGTCACAGCAGTTGCTATTTATTTAATGCTTACTGTACTGTAGGGTGTATTCGGGTAATAATTCCGAAAATCAGATGAAAATCACCCTAAATCCCATCATAATAAAAGTCTCTTTTCGGAATTATCCGACAGTTTTCGACATTCGGAATTACCCGAGTAAACCTTACCTTATTTGTTATTAGTCCACACTGCCACAGCTGTTAAATATTGATACCTCCACCTCATAATTCATTAAAATGTTAGTTTCTCTTAATCATTTAAGCCATTGTAAATCTATTTATCTCCTTTCCTTTGTAATAGCACTTAGGACACGCGAAGTCGGGATCTAGCATTCTATTGGTCTGAAAACAAAAGAGGAAAAATATTAAAACACTTGCCCAGTTAATTCACAAGTATTGCATTAAGTATCTGAACTATTTATTTACAGGTTTCAGGTGGTTTGTTTATATTGAATAATTTATAAATTGTGTTTAATGTATGGACAACCAATTTGATTTCTATTACACTTCATGTCAATAATAGGCCTTCTCATCTGTGTCAGATGTCTTAAGCAGCATCCCGGTAACGACACTTGCCTTGTTTGCTTGTCGTTACTTCATGTCACAGTGACAATAAATATGAAAACTGAAAGCCATGAGAAAAGCACATTCTTGTCAGTACTACAAAGTATAAAATTGACTGGGATCAAATTGTTTGTCTGTATGTAATCAAAAACAATCTTACATTCTCACAAAGGCAATCTTACCGATAAGCAGTAATAGCAGAAGATATGTGAGCAGCCCATGGTATGAGGTAAAACCGGTCTGGTAGAACAACAGGCACATAAAGTGAGGTGGGTCATAAGGGGTGGGCCTGGCTTTGACACTGGCTTCACATGCTGCCGCCACCACACATACTTCAATATGTTGCTGAGTCTTCTTCTGAGACCAAAAATGTTCATCAAAGATATGATGGTGCCTATTAGTTCCTGAAAGAAAAATAGAGGGGCTCCTGTCAAAACAAAGATAAAACCAAATTGTTTTGAACCAAGCTTTTTGAGTCAAACACAAGTATGTTTAATTTTTATGAGGTCTGTTGTTGCAACATCTTTCAAAAGTATTTACTGCACTACTAATATGTATAGGGATATGCAAATGAATGGATTTTCAAACGTAGATGTTTAAATATGAACATGGCAGTATTATTTTATTGAGAATTTGCAAGACTTCTGATTGGTAGTATGCCAAACAAAAACAGCTTAAAGATACTTACAATAAAATTATGCCACAGAAGTTCTCTCGTCCATGAAAAATCAGTCAAGTCCTCTCTGGTAAGCTTATCAGCTGTCAACTCCAAACCCAAAATAAAATCTATGAGCACTGGATATTTGCCACTTCTTATAAACCTCAAAAAATTTAAAATGTCTCCAAATAACTGGAATGTTTCTAACTGATGTACAAAATTCTGTACTTTAGTATTAGAAGTCCAACTGTATATAGCTCTATCTTTTAAATATTTTAATCCAATTGTGTACCCATAATACCAGTAAAGTTTAGACTTGGAGAAGTTATTTGTGTTATATTTCAATGAAAGCATTTTTTGTCCAAAAGTGCATTTGTTGTCATAGACTGAATATTTGAATATCCATGTTCGAAGAAGTAGTTCTAATTCTGGTAGTACTGGCTGCAGAATACCTGGCTGAAATCATTATATTAATTTACTATAGTAAAATTCAAAGTACTAATTTAAGAAAATGTAAGTTTAAACAAACCTCTAAATATTTTGTAGCATTAAATAATTGTTGTTTAAGCAGCTCTTCCAGCTGCTCATCTAACTGGCCCGCGTCCAACTAGAATATAAACAGTACAATGCACTTTTTTCACTAGAGAATAAACATATTGTTAAATAATATTATAGTCGATATTATTTTGTATAAGTACCTGTGTCACACGAGGAATGTAACTTATAGCCATTTCTTAAGTGTCGAATCTAACATAATATATCTACCTTAATTTGTTTGTCTGAAGTCTGAAAGATAAAATGGATAAGATGTTATACTTAAACAACAAACCTACTTTAAAATAGAGAAATATGAGACGAAATATACACCATACCTACTAACAAAGTACTCCGAGTGTTATATGATGGACAAGTAGAGTATAGTTAACTTAAATTATTAGTTAATAATATCTAGACACGCGGCAGCGTGTCAAGCCAAGTTCAAGTTAATATTACTGAAAACATACGATAAATCAGGCACAAACTTTATCAAATTTCATTTTCATAATCCCATTAATCCCTACTCCCTACCTACTGTCAGATGTGTCAAAAATCCTTTTCGGCACAACCATTATAACGCTAGCAGTATGCAACACTCAATAGCACTAAACTTAAACTGTTGCTCAAATATAAAAAAAAAACATTCATTTTAATCATTCTTCAGTTCGTTCACCCATTGCTTGTCTTATCTGTTAAATCAAAAGTGAAAGAGAAGAGAGTGCTTCTTGGAAATGGATATTGTGTGCCTATTTTATCGTTTTATGTTGTGATATAAAGTTTTGCCGTATTAATTTGATCACTGTTATTGATATTTAATTATGAGCATATAAATAATCACCAAATAACGATATGGTTGTGTCACCGCAAAGCCCTGTTGATGAAACCCAAAGTGTACGCGCTGCTAAAATCAATATGGCGTCAAAACAAAGTTCTGTGTCTGTTGCTGACACAAGAGCAGAACTTGCTGATTTAGTAAAGAGAAAGGCTGAAGTGGCTGTTAGTATGCATAATTAATCTAAGACATGTATTTGTAATGCCTTAGTATGTTATTTCCTATAAATGACACCACATGACGTTCACACACCATAAACATCTCTGTAATGTTTCTGTATAAATTTATTGCTTTTTAGGAGACACTGGCTAACTTAGAACGGCAAATATATGCATTTGAAGGATCCTACCTAGAAGACACGCAACTGTATGGCAACATAATCCGTGGCTGGGACCGATACCTAACGACAAACAAGAGCACCAACTCGAAAGCAGACAAGCGCAATCGGAAATTCAAAGAAGCTGAACGACTGTTTTCTAAATCTTCCATTACGTCTATGGCAGTAAGTTCCTCTAAATCTACTAGTAGTAAATACTTAATAGTAATAATATTTATCGACTCCAATTTTTTTGCAGGCGGTTAGTGGACTAGTTGATCCAGCGGAAGCAAAGAGTAAGTATATTGATATTTATGATTTTTATAATACCTCAACTAAATATAACTATACCCTGTCCGGGTTCATGTTCACATATGTGTGTACCTTGTATACTTATAATGTTGTACATGATTGCAATTATTAAATACTATTATCAAGATAATACTTAATGATTTTGTTGATTACAGATGAAAGGCATAGTGAAACGGAGTCTCAGACAAATGAGGATTCATCAGACACACAAATCAGCTCCAACTTGAACATTGGCAGTTTGAACCACACAACAATTCATGGTTCTACAGAAAGCATTGCCTCAAAGCCTTCTGGCAAACAACATACTAATGGCATAGAAAAGGTCATCAGCCATTCTCAAACTAAACAAAATGCTACCCAGAAAATAGCTGCTTCTTCTGGGATGCTGCAAAAAGCATTTGGCAGTGACAGCAAAATGCTATCAGCTGTCGGCCTGGACAGCAGACCTGGCACCCCTAAAGACAAAGATTCAAGTATGAACATGCTGAACAAGGGCGACACAACACCAAACTCATTAAAACATAAACTAAATAATAGCAATAGTAGCAGTAGTGTGAAGAAGAACAATAACAAGAAAGCAAGACACAGATAAAACTTTTAGACAAGTTTTAAAATGCAATAATATTACAATGTACAACTACAACTCTATGAATGATGTGCCTAAGGACAATCTTATTCCGGCATGGCTAGGACAACTGGTCATGTTATCCTGCAACAAGTGATTTTTCATCACCTATTCAATACAGCAGTGTTTTTCAAACTGTGGGTCGCAACCCCCTGGGGGGTCACAAAGCCTCCATCAGCCTCAAGAGTAAATAATAAGCAAAACATTTTGTACCTACTAAGGGGGTTGTTGTGAAAAAGTTTGAAAAACACTGCAATACAGCATGAAGAATTCAAGTCTTGCTGTAAAGTCACTGCCAATTGTGATAGCCTTTCTGGAATGCCACAATAAAATACAGATGTTAACAAAATAATGTCTTTTATTTCTGATTTCTTTGGCATTATTTTACAAAATAAATGTTTGTTGGTCTTATTTATAAATTAAACTTTTAATACTGCCAAGCTCCCAGACTGCTATACAAAAGAAACAGCCTAGCAGGTTGTTGGCAGTGAAGTGTTAATTAATCCTCCCAGTACTAGACCTCATGAATGTTTGCTTGAATCTGGATTCTGGAATTAGAATATGAACAGTCAAATTAAAAGCATGAAGTAAAATTAATTAAATATTGATACCTACACATATAAATAAAGATTTTATTCTAGTGGCTTTCGTAAAAATAATCAGTTTGTACAGTTAACCATACTATATTATATAAAGTTCCTTAAATTGTACATACTATTTTCTGTACTTACGTTTCAGAACATTAGGCAAGTCCCTTATAGGCCCACAATATCGCATGGCCAGGTAGAAGAGTACAGGCAGTGCTGATATAATAGCAGAACAACACAAGAATACTATTTCTGGAGCCCTTCTTAACTTGCAGCAGTCCAGCTCTTTACTCCACACTGACCTTGTAGTGTTCATCTAAAAAAATATTTACAAATAAGTATAATTATGTCTCAGTATGACCTTTGGAAGCTTATAATCAAACATGGATTGATTACTGATAGAGTCTGTGCAGAAAATAGTCATGGAATGGAAAGGGAACCCATACATTCTACAGCTCTCCTCTTTCCGCACAGACTCTATTTGAAACCCGGGATCTCCACCTGTGGAAAGTAAGTTGGTGTGCCTATGACAGTGTCAACAGCCATTAAGGCTTGCTAAAACTTATTAAGCATTATGGCCTTTAAAGAAAAGAGATGTATTAAACAGTTGTATTCCTACATTGAATAGAGAAAACTCACCAAGTCCACCACATCCATACAAACACTATTAACGCCAATGCCATCAGGGCTGAGTGACTTGTAGAACTCATCCAGTTCTACATATAGTTGCATACAGTTCTCGCATACCTTGTCTGTGTTATTCCCATATTTATTTATGTTATCAACAATACAATCCATAGTTTCATTGTGCAATTTGTCAAACTTTTTTGTATTATTGGATGTTGTAGGGATACTTCCATCCCACTCAAAACAATCTGAAATATGTGTATATTGTACAGTTCACCATAAAAAAATAATAGATATGATGGGTTTGGTATACCTGTCAAGGATTAGATTTGCCAGATTCTTGTTTTACTAGATTTACAGTACTGTAGTATGTCAGAATAAACAAAAATCTATCTGAATAGACAAAACAAGAGTCCGGCGAATCGGAAACTAAACCTCTGAGGCCCGTTGTAGCTAAAATATCCACCCACAAAAAATCTTATCTCTATTTGAAAGATGATAATGTTCACTAAGTGTGATACTTACTGTTACAATTTCCTTTATCCCAAACAGATGCTATGTGAGTCTGAAACTCAAGCACAGCATCTAATCTATCCTGAGATATAAATAAAGATCTGCAGGTTGTACCATTATCCTCTGCACTCAATAACTCATTGAAATCCAATACAAAATTAACATATTCATTGACGCACTTCTCACAGAGTCGTACAGGCCTGGCATAAATAATGGAGCACATTGTCAAATTGGAAGCAGAATGAGCAAATGCTTTCAGAAGTTCTGTGCATTTGACTGAGTCATTAGATAAACCACCATTTCTATTGTAGAGTAATGACCTAAAAAGATAATGGAATTAAATGGTTGAGTAATAAATTGTATTGACTGCTATTACAGTAGGTACATATGCAAATATACATGTTTACTAGTTTTTTCAACCGAATGTTTGGTCAGAAAGTATGATAAAAGAAAAAAAATGTTCAGTTTAATTCAGGATAATATGTAATCAGCAGCAAAACAGGTACTACTTACAATGGCACATCAGCTGTAAATAATTGGAAGTTCAAGATGAAGACAACGTAGATAAACCAATTTCGGTACATTTTGGTTGTTATTCCTGAGTCAACTGGAGAATTTAACTGTTATTTTTCAGCCATGGAAATTTATATAATACATTAAAAACTCTTGATTACAATTGCACACCAACAGACTTTGCTAATGAAATTAATGTAAGTATTCTTCCGAGCTTTAATTAAGCATGTTGAAAACTTTTGGTATTAACACAAAGGGCCTCGGAGTCTTGAGTCTGTTCGGATATGGTTTTTGATTATCACGTCATTGTCAAATAATTTATCCCGTCAATGTCATAGAGACAGATTGAGACGGAGCGCCCCCAAGATCTCACCCATGTTTACATTCGCTTGCGAGCCACGAGCCGAGCTGCGAGCTGAACCACGAGCCGCGAATGTAAATAAGCTTTCAAATCGAATACCACCAGAATGAGACAAATATATATTTACTTTTCTTTCTCATTATTTGCTCATACCGTTTGAGATATTTTCTAAAACGCTAAGAATCTATGCTTTAATTTCGTGTTTTGACAGTTTTGATAACTTTTTTGGTCAGTTTGTTGCATGGTTTGTTGTGAAACTTGTTACACTTGCTTTGAGGATTTCGTTCGTGTTTCTCAGTTTCTCTTCTCCCACTCAATGTCGTAGAATAGGATTAGGGGTAGCATTATAGTATTTTTTTATTTACTCTGCAACTTACATTTATCTACTTTAATGTAAAACAATGGAGGCAATGGAATTTGTTGAACAAACACCAGAAGTCTTGCAAAGGAAACTGTATTTTTTATTGGAACAACTACAAGATATGGCCAGGGAGCTCCCACCGTAAGGATCTGTGTTCCAGCTCGATTTAACCACTATGATGCTCATATTATAGAAACAATAACTTCATGATAACCTCAATCCTTTCAGAAAGTACCAGATGCGAGTGCCCATTGAGCTCCTTTCTGGGCTAGCTAACTGCCTTTTGAACGACACTGTTTTTGAAATAGTCAAAGGCTTAATGGAAATACAACATGTAACTGAAAAACATTTGTTCCAGCAAAGGTTGCAAATAATAAGCAGACATACATGTAAGTTACTTATGTTTTATGATATAATTTTAGAAGTATTTGGTCTGGTAAAAATGTGTGTATAATTTCCTATTACTGTGCAGTCAGCATCAAATAGATAGTGACAGCCAAAGTGCCCAAAAATATCATAACACACCTTTGTTACCATAGAAATAAGCATGTGTACCAGTATATTGGGCCACTCTGGTTGTCAGTTATCACTATACCATTTGATGCTGTACAAAACAAAATTTATCCCGCTTTAAGTTGTTTTGAGCGTAATAAGATTTATTTAGTAAGTACTTACTAAAATAACCCCAAGAAACTAATATTACCACTTGTTTCAGTGGAAATTCAAAATATGGTCAATAGTACTCCAAATCAAGAAGAATTAGAGTTGCAGAGGGCAATCTTATTAACAAAACACAAAGAAGAAATTAAACAAACAGATATGAAACTTGTTATCCAGTTGGATCAAAAAGTAAGTGACTAAGAATACACAATTTAAAATAAAAACTAGAAATAGCAAAAAAAAAACAAGTGGTAGCATAAACAACCAAAAATATTACCAATAACACCACTACTTTTCTTCTGACCAGTTGACCATGTTTCCAGCTATCCCAAGTAATCCCAACAGCCCTTGCTATGTTGCTTCTTCTTAGTCATTATACTCTTTGCAGAGTGTAACAACTAAGAAGATGTTATGCTATGTTGCTTACATATGCCATATTGTCAGCTAAAGTTGCATACCTCTTACCTCCTCTAAAAGGAATTAGAGTTAGAGCAAGCTAAGGTAACAGCGATTTTGATAGCCCAGCCTGCAAGTATTATATGTCATAATTGCATAGAAGTTTGAAATAACACATACAGTCTGGGCTATCAAAATCGTTGCCAACATAGCTTGGTCTAACTTTAAGAGGTTTGCAACTTTAGGTATTGTTGGCTAGAGCAAAACCCTAATGCCGTTGAAATGGAGTAAATGGTTGTAATATTTTAGCTAATGATATGATGGAATTTTATATTCACTAATTATATTTTTTTAATGTTGATGATTTTGCAGGTGAGCGATCAACAAGTGACACTGGAGAAAGCTGGAGTGCCAGGGTTTTTTGTCACAAACAAACCTATAGAAGTTAAAGTGCAAATGTATCTCCTAGATTTCATATTGAGGCTAAGCAAGATGGACATTCCTTGACAATTGTGTTTTTCAATAAGGATAATATTTTTTATGGGTACTATAAATTGATGTGACAAATATTGAATTTAGTAACATATTTTAGTTTATCGGATGCTTAGATGCACTGTGACCCATGTCATGTATACAATTTTGATCAGTATATATAAGTTACTCTATGATTTTGATCATCATAAAAAGTAAACACATTGACACATTACATTTCAAGTCGTTTTGCTACTAAAAAGTTTCATACAAAGCTAGCTAACATGTGAATTATGCACTTCCTGAACTCTGTCAGAAGCACAAATATTTTATTATGGTGGATAATTTCGTAATAAAATATTTTTACGAGTGTTAGCATTATTACAATTTTAAATTTATCTCCACATGAACTCCAGAGACTCCAGACATACATATCAAGATCTTATATGCAACCAACTCTTATGAATCTCGTAATACTTAGTATACTTACTATTTTTTTAATTTACACAATTAACATTATCTATGATTTTTTGGATATGAGAATAAAAAAAACTACAGTCCAAGATTGTAACCATATAATAAAAACAATAAATAAACATAATAATACAAATAATCTATCACAAATCTTGTGCTTTTTACGGTACTGACATGATTACAAAAATAGGGTTATAGGTAAGTAAGTACCTAAATTTTTATTTCAAAATTTTTCGCTTTATTATTTTTGCCAAAACTATCTTACTTAATAACGTTAGGTAGACATTAGAAAATATTTGCGTACGGATTTGTAAACCATCTTCAGAAAAAACGTAAACATGGCATACAGATGTAGTGCATACCGAATTGTTTTATTCTTTCTTTCGTATTTTCACGGAAACGTACGAACGTGTCTTGCTATTTCAGTCAGTCTTGGTACAAAATGTACTGACGTTGACTGAAGTAGCAAGACAAATACGAAAGTTTCCGAGAAAATACGAAGGAAAACAGTTACGCACTACATCTGTACTTATAACTCCAAATCCAACACTAAAATTGGTTTGGCTATCTTTCTAAAATACTGTTGGCTTTTGACCAAACTCACTGATATATTCCTAAAATCGTTGAATAACAAAATAAAGAGTTAAAATGTCGTTTCCAGTTGGACAATTTCAAACACCACAAGTCTTATTCTAAAAATAATCGAAGGGAACTATGAATCTATAAAAATACTACATGAATATGCACGAAACTATGTGGATGCAATTATATTTATATTTTACAAAAACTTGTCCTGTTAGGACATATTTATCAGTCTTTAAGATCAGCTTAGCTAGGATGGGTGAAGTTTTAAAACTAAAATAAGCCCACCTCGGGCATTTGTGCTGTAGGCCAAGCACATGACTGGCGCGACAGTATCTCGCGGCGAGATTAACCCGTCTTTTTCTATGTTAACAAAAGAGGGACGGGTTGTCTATCTCGCCGCGAGATACTGTCGCGCCAATAATGTGCTAGCCCGGCTGGTAGTAAAAAATTGTGCGTGAAGTAAAAAAGTAATAGTTCACATGTAATGTAAGGAATGCGTTCAGCAAATCGATAAGTAGATTTAAATGGTTAATTGCATCCATTGTTTCGGATCACTTGCTTTTAATCAATAGACTTTATAAAAAACAGTACCTAGGTGGGAAATTTATAACATATTATATGAAACATTTTGAAAATTTTAGGACATATTCCTCTCAGAAATGATATTATATAATTCTAATAGTCCACAGGTCGATAGTTTTAGGTACCTACATAGCAGTGGCGGCGCGTCCACATAAGCCGATTCCTACCGACTTGCCTGTTTTTGGACGTTTGAGCAGAGTTGTAAAGGAAATATTTAAGCCAAATTAGTCCCGGCTTGCCTAAGGACATGTTTGACGTGCCGCCACTGCTACATAGCACATTTTCTTGTTGGTTTAGTTATTAATTTACCACACATATATCATATGTATGTCTGTGGACAATTATGTGCTACTAGAATATAGTAGGTACTCCTCTAAGTAGAATGTAACCAAAAAATTAAACTGTGTCAATGAAATTAAAAAAGTAACATTTTTTAAATTTCCCACTTTCCCTAGTATCAAATTAAATGTTTCATTAATAGAAACAATCAAATTTAATATAAACAGTTTAGCCCCTTACGATATCACCAAATATAATACAACTACGAATAGAATACGTTGTCTTTTGTATTGCAACATTTACAGCTACAATACCAAGTTAAACACACCTAGAAAAGGCCGATTGTTAACTGTACAAAACATTATTTATATAAAGAATTTTCGTTATTTGATTTTATAGTATAAACTATAATATTCCTTGTGAATACTGTAACAATATAATGTACCTAACGTTTATTTTTTTTCAGTCCCATACGATGAGCCTTGGCTAATTTTTGACATGCCTATGGACTTCTGCAGGATGACGTAAACTGAAACAAAAGAGTACACATATTACTATTTCTGTAATGAATAGGTAATTAATTAATTATTGTGACCCAGCAAGAGATGAGCTTTAAACCCACTCTCACGTCCAATTTACAGAAGCAGACTGGGGCACAGTGAATCACTTTTTTTTTTCAAAAACTAGTTGCGCCATTTCAAATGTTTTATACAAAATAATATCAGTATAATTACTTCAAAAGTTACAAGTGAACTCACTCTTACGAACATTTTATAAGGTGGGGTCTTCGGTATTTTTTTGGTTACAAGTATAAGTCGTATAATTCGCCGTATTACATTACGGTTAGCCGTTTTCAAAAACATAACATCTGGAGAATTAAATATAACTCTGCGACTATCAGCCTTATTTTGCTATCAAAACCAGACATAGACACGAGATACAATTAAGTAGAAAATTGAAGACTCGGTCATGTTATCAATTATCATTATTTAGATGGTATTAGGTGTGTTTAGTTATACATTATCTAATCAAATTGATTTACAACAAATATAGACTAATTTCGCGGAAGCTAATACGTAAACGTAACTTACGCGACGGCCTAGCGGTAATTTAATCAAATCACCGTCTTATCGTACTAAACTACAACTATAATAATCCTTCTGATTAGATAAAATTTATGTGACAACCTAGGTTAAATATTTAAGTATTATTAGAATTACGTTTTGTGGAGTTCCGACAGTTCTTAGAGATAACATTTTTACTAATTTGCAATTCAATTGGAGATCAAAACCAGTCACTTAGATAACTGTCATATGAAGGACATGACATTGAATAATAGTCACACATTATCGGTCAGGCAGTTGCCGAGTACCTACCTTTCTATAGTTTCAATTATATAATTTTACCCATCGATAACGAACCAATCAATACGTCAAGTAGTCAGTAAGTAATGTAATGACACTAATTATAGTATAATACTTCTTATTATATGACAATGGTTTCCGCGCTTTATGCTTAGGTCAGACCTAAGCAAGTAAGCATATGAAACAAACGATTTGTAAAATTTTCTGCTAATAATAGACAAATCAATTAGTCGTTTAAAAAAACGTAGGTGTATATTACAGTTGACAACGGGTCGGGAATGTGACGCCTCTAAAGTTGCAGGTTCCGTGGATTAATGTAGAAGTATGTCTTTTGCCATGGTCTATCATTTCGATGGAACTTATCTCCAGAATAAATGAAGACTTCAAAGAACGGCGCTGCCACTACTGTGTAACAGATCCGTGAAATAGTAATAGCGCAAATATTCCTACCGCCATAGAATGACGTACCAGCGTTACTGGTGCTATAGATTATAATTTAGAATTGACTTACATCTTACGGCAAACCCAGCGCCCTGTACTTAACTGCTGTCCTGTCACGGTCGCCATGAGGTGACGTGAGAGGTATAATTAAACACAATCTAATGGTCCGTTTACTACTAACTCAATAAACTGTCTCCCTATACTACACTACAGTGGGGCGATGACATAGACTAGGAATCCTCTAGACCGAGTTTAGAGCAATTATTTCATGCAACCGATGATGCCAAAAATGCGGGGGTGCGCGGGACGAGGTGAGCGAAGTCCCGTGCCGTGATTGGCCCGTTCAAAGACACGGACATCACACAAAAACACTTTCGAGTCGAACATGGAGTAAAATTACCGTATGCGTGGCAGAGGGGGTAGCGCGACTATGCTCAGTCTGGAGGATGTTTTTTCTTTGGGCGGTGATATTCGTAAGGTAGCAGGCAGAGAATGGCGTGCCATGAGAGACTGAAGCAAGCTGATGATAAAATATACTTACATCCAAAAAATATAGCGACACCAATGGAAAAGTACAACAGTCTCCCACTAAGTAACAGTCCCATGAGGTAGTACATCATGGGTGTGAGCGTGATCACGGCCCAGCCGAGCGTGTTGATGAGCGAGTAGATCCGGACAGGATACTGGAATGGCTCGATTCGTTCAACGCCAGACTCTAGGAAGAAGTCGCCCGTGTTCTGGAAGGATTCCGCCATTTTGTCCTGAAAAGATAAAATTTGTTTCTTGTGTATTTGCTAAGGGCTTTTATGCACTGCGATTTTTTGCGGCGATACAAACGCGCGTTGATCGACAGCCGCATGATTGCATCGCGACGTCGGCGGTCTATTAATTATTTATAATTGATTGCAACGGGCGTTACATGCTTTGCTATTTCGCGATATGATAATGATGGTAGTTAATTAATGCTAACCGGTTGTATATAAAGGCCCTATTCGGTGATAGAGAGCGCGTATTAAAAACAAAATTTTAACTTGACCTGATGTATTTATCAAGTAGGTAAATTAAAACAATATACTTAAAAACTTTTAAAGGTTATCTAACTATCAATAACTATATTTATGGCTTGCAGTATATCTCCGATTAAAATTAATCTCTGGCAGTCAACACGCCTTACGAGATAATGTCGAGATAACACAATTTTGGGCAACAATTTGACTATTTAAGGTATACAAAGTATTAAGCGTATCTTCATCTACAGATAACTCTCTACTGCACTTGGGTAATTATATCTACAGCGCAATTCATTTATGCAAAAATATCAGATCATAATATGTCTAATCAGATTATGTCACGTGTACAGTGTACCTATAGATAGCACAAAAATAACAATATAACCACGATAACTCTTATTTTGATGTTTTCTATAACTGCAAAGGTTTAATCAAGCCAATTTGTAGTATTTTCGATTTAATAACACTAAAGGATTTAAAGTAATTCAGGCAATAACATAATAAGTTTATCTTACTTCACCAAGCGACACTACTACATAGATACACAGTTAGATTAATCGGTCACAGACCTACGAGCAACATAGACCTACGTGCATATGAATAAAGTTCAATTTCAGTTTTAACACTTCGGTAACGAGGCGTCCGAGTGACAGCTTTTGTGTTTGCCACGGCGTCGAAATCGAATCGAATCCAAAAAACTGGTCAAGTGCGAGTCGGACTCGCCTTTCAAGGTACATCACATAATTTTCAACATTTTTTTGTACGTGAAACGTCTTGAAAAACCCGAATGGGTCAATCAAAAACCAGATGTAACATGAAGTTTTCTGGCGTGGTGGCTTATATCTTTACATCTCTGAAGATTAAATGCCGAACAATAGTACAAGTGTCCAAATGCGTAGAGCTGAAAACAGTGAAAACTCGAGCGTCCGACGGGTCGCGCTTCCTACAACTTCCGAAAGTGTTTTAAAAGCGAAGGCCGAAGAGAGATAATACCTACAGGATGGCCAAAAATAAAAGTGTATTTCCGTAGCCAGGGAGGTTTTGGGATTATACTGAGCGACTTTTAGTATGGGACCAACCCCGAAATCGCGAAAAAAGAAGTATCCTCCCATAGAAAACGGACCAGCCTAAATGTATGAAACAGCCAAATTTTTCTTATAAATAGGAATACACTTAGTTTATTTTTTAGCCACCCTGTATACCTAGTGCTTTTTAAAACACGTAACAATAGTAACCTAATCAATCAGTACAGTCAGCAACAGAAGTTGCTAAGCGGGTGAGTGGTTTAAAATGATCTGGACGCGACTTTATAGTTAAGACAATAAGAGCATGTCAAGGTAATTTTGAACAACTTCTGCTGTTGACTGTACTACAAGTACCATTGCGGCTATGTGCCAGTTACAGCCTAGTCGCATTTTTTGTCTACAGTCCGACTCACGCTTGAAGCTAAAGGAACGCCACTTTGGGACGCTTCGGGCCTTCGGCCTTATGCGGATATCGGCCTATGGCCTTCGCAATAGCTGTCTACATCACGTTTCACTTAAACCATTGCGGCTGTGTCCCTAAAAAACGTTAACCGCATTTATGTTCTTAAACCCGACTCACGCTTGACTCTAGATTTCTAATACGTTTTCCTGTCATCTTTAGGTAAAGGACTATTTTGTGTATTTCAGAATTTTAGACCCAGTAGTTTCGGAGATAGAGGGGGGGGAATGGTAATTTTTTGTCTATTTTCTTGAATAACTTCTAAAATTTTTATCCTAAATTTATAACAAAAATATATTTGAGATTCCCAAAATGAGCTCTTTCGTTTGATATGTAACACGATATAGTTTTCAAAACTTTGTTTTTTAATTTTATCGTTTACCCCCCAAAAGTAGCCCCTATGTTTAAAATTCATTTGTTGACGTTACATATCCGTCTTTGGGTCACAGACTTACATATATGTACCAAATTTCAACTTAATTGGTCCGGTAGTTTCGGAGCAAATTGGCTGTGACAGACGGACAGACGGACAGACAGACGCACGAGTGATCCTATAAGGGTTCCGTTTTTTCCTTTTGAGGTACGGAACCCTGAAAAAGGAACAAAATACAATTTTAATGGCATTTAGAAGTTACCTTGACGACGAATAAATCGTGCACCCACTGCGAGGCGGCCGCCTCGTCTTCCGGAACGTTTTCCACGGGGATCCGCTCGATGTACAAGTGTGCGTGGACTTGCTTGCCGTACAGCAGGCTCGTTATGGTCGGGGGGTTCTACACAAAAACTCCAATTCATTTTGATATTCCAAATAGGCAACGACATAGCATTATTCCTGTAATGAATAAGTATTCAAATATTTTTTTTCGAATAATGTGTTAATTGGCCTGTAAATTTTTATGCTAGCCGTACTTTTTCGGGAAAACGAAAGCAGACATCGCAGATTAGATTAAATGATAAAGACAGTACGCCCAAGTGAAAAAACTAATTTAGATGTAGATTGTACAGTCGACGTCAAAGATATGTTTACATAATTCGCCTTATTGCAAAGGAGTAAGGTGCAAAAGTGTAAACATATTTTTGACGTCGACTGTACATGAAAGGGTAATTTTTCCATCCATTGTAAACCGTATGCCGTGGGATGACGGGAGCCGGCGCCACATTTAATTTAAGAGGATAGTGGAGGATCGCTTTTCCATACAAATGTAATCTCCATTTTCCTCCCTAGATATCCATTATGCTGATTGTACCTAAGACAGTCACACAAATCAAGACGAATCAAACTAGCTTAAGAGAAGTGGGTCAAACTGTTATACAGATATAAACTGGGAAAAGAGATTGTAAATAAAATGTAAAAATTACCTTGGCATCTTTGTCAAATGCCAGCTGAATGTTGTAAATAGCTGGTATCTTCCCCCTGAAGTGCGGCAGGCTGGTGGTGAACCCCCTCGTCCGAGGCGTCAGGTGATGTTTGAGGAGAGGCAGATTCTTCTCCTTGGCGAACTTTAGCGAGGCCTCATGTTTCTTCTTTGTGAAGCGAGTTCCTTCTGGGGTCATCAATAGCTGGAAACAATGATTTGTGTGATGTTTAAAAATATGCTATGACCGAGCTAAAACCAGAATATTGCTAACAAACATGAATGGGATTCATACCCCTCCCCTCTTAAGGACCACGACGGTCCTACTTGCAGCACGGTCCTACGTGTAAGAACTATTATATAATCTGTGCTTGTAGTACTAAATTACTACAATGAAATCTATAAACTCGACTTAGGCCCTCTTGATTTAACAGCATTCCCATCTTCATCAGTTACATGTGTGTAGTGACTACACTGTAGTCCTCAAATGTGCGTTTCTCCAGAAACTTCATAACTCGCACAGCAAAACTGTGGAATGAACTGTCGCTCGCGGTATCCTCTTAAGGCCCAGCCATACAAATGAAAAATCCTAAATTTGCCATTGAAATTTGAACCTATAGTGTAGGAAATAGAGTTAATTTTGCGTTGTTGGATAATGGAACGAAACAAAGCAAAAGCGACTCTGTTCCAAATAAATAGGATTTAAATTTCATCGAACTGAAGAGTATAACAATAGGTAGGACCGTGGGCCTTTAGGAGGGTATTACCGGAACGAAGAAAAGAGTACTCCTATCTACTATGCCGGCAACGCACTTGCAACCTCTCTGGTGTTGCAGGTGTCCATGGGCGATGCTATTACGGTAATTGCTTGCCATCAGACAATTTTTCTTGTAAGTATGTGAGGGATATTTACGAGGTCAAATATGATACGGATATTTTGGGCTTGTAAGCTGATGGTATGTCTATATGTACGTTTTATCGAATAATCGCTAACCAGTTTTAAATACGTATTTACAAAATGTTTATATTTGCACAAATGTTATTTATAACCCGTGTTAAACAAGGTCAACCGACTAAGCGAAACAAAGTTCGCTTTTCAGAGACCGAGAAAACAATAGCCTATTAAAAGTTATTGGCTCCATCAATCGGTATTCTATTTGTATTTCTAGAAAAACAAGTAATTGGATGCCAAATTCAGTTCTATAGAACTTTGATACCTAATTACGTTTAATTTCAACTTATTTCCAAAATCAATTAATAATTGCAATACAAACCGGTAAATATATATATAGAAATTAGTAAATTGCCGGAAAGTCATTCTCATACTTATTGAAAGTATAATTAATTACACATCCACACAATTTAGATACTGGACCATTAGTGGTCTAAGAGCTAATAGCTACGGCAATAGGTATGCAATTTGTAGAGCAACGAAATCCCTCTAGTTAGTGTGCCATACTATAGTTCGTTTTTTTTAGCATTAGAAATTAGGTAAACAATCTTGATGTGTCTTTTAATTGAAAAACACATTTTAAAAATAAATTACGGCAAATATGTATGTGATAAGTATGTGTGTATGTATGTATGTAAATGTGTATGTATGTGGTCATCCATTAATTACGTCACACGTTTAGGGGGAGGGAGGGGGTCAAGAAAATGTGACATATTGTGACATGGGGGAGGGGGGAGACACAAACTTTGTGACGTCACTTTAACTTCATCAGTAACCGAAAATTTATTTAAATTATTTAGTTCGCTGTACATTTAAATAACAAGTTTTTAAAACGAAAATAGTTTTTAATCGTTTAATTTTCTTTCCTAAGCAGTTTTGGGTTATAAAATTACTAATATTTATATCGTCAAAAATGTTTTGATAAAATATTAATAATACTTAGGTACTTAATTCGATTTGGCGATTTCGTAGAAAAAATGTGACGTCACACTAGGGGGGGAGGGGTTTGCCAAATGTGACCAAGTGTGACAAGGGGGGGGGGGGGTAAAAAAACCTAGATTTTGGTGTGACGTAATTAATGGATGACCCCCAATTATGAATCTAATACGATCATTTATATTCTTCTGCTTTCATAAGTAATAGTTTTTGATTTTTCAAAAGCGTTTTTCATTTAAAAGACATGTCAAGATCGCTTACCTTCTGGCAAGTTCTTTCTAATGCTATAAAAAACGAACTATAGCTAGCTCTCTGGCTATAGGTGCTTGCTAGGTATTGCTATAACTATTTATATTTGCTATCACCGATTTGAAGCAGTAGCCTTTTGGAGCCTAAGGGTTTTTAAGTTTTGCCGTTCCATAGCCGCGCGCCATGTCACAGCCCCTTTTGATTTTGACCCTAGCTAGAGTAAATACGTCCCTAACTGACAGGAAAAATACGTAATATACTTATCTTAGATGATAGGTTCATCTAGTTACCTACTCATTCTACTCAACCATGGACTTTGCTCGTTTTTCTTAGGGGTCATCCATTAATTACGTCACACGAATTTCTAGGTTTTTTGACCCCTCCCCCCCTCCTTGTCACACTTGGTCACATTTGGCAAACCCCTCCCCCCTAGTGTGACGTCACATTTCTTCTACGAAATCGCCAAATCGAATTAAGTAAGCACCTAAGTATTATTAATATTTTATCAAAATATTTTTGATTTATAAATATTAGTAATTTTATAACCCAAAACTGCTTAGGAAAGAAAATTAAACGAATAAAAACGATTATCGTTTTAAAAACTTGTTATTTAAATGTACAGCGAATAAAATAATTTAAATAAATTTTCGGTTACTGATGAAATTAAAGTGACGTCACAAAGTTTGTGTCTTCCCCCTCCCCCATGTCACAATATGTCACATTTTCTTGACCCCCTCCCTCCCCCTAAACGTGTGATGTAATTAATGGATGACCCCTTACTCGGTGATAATGATAATACTATTCGTAAATAGAGATTAGAATACGGATGTACTCTTGTATCCTGTTGTATGTTCTGTAAGCTATGCCCGCAACTTTGCCTCTATTTTTGTTTGATACACAATATAGCAATGAATGACATCACCTTATAAAACATAGTTCCCGCCGCGTCTGTCTGTTTGTGTTTGTTCGCGATAAACTCAAAAACTACTGAACGGATTTTCATGCGGTTTTCACCTAAGTATAGAGTGATTCTTGAGGAAGGTTTAGGTGTATAATATGTTAACCCGTGCGAATGACATCTGGTATAAATTTATTGTTTTAATTATAATCATGCCACCATGATAATCCATAAGCGCCACCACCATTCTACTAACCCCGGGTTAATCGGTTAAACCGGGAGTTACCATGGTTACCAGTACAATTTGACACTAAGTTAACGGTTTAACCGCTTAACCTCGGGTTAGTGTGATGGTGCAAGTGGCCCTTAGAGTTAATAAGCGCACCGACGATAAGTATGTGTGTAAGTTAGGAGTTCCTACATACCATATTTCATCAAAATCTGTTTTAAAGTTCACGTTAAGTGAAAAGACTGACAGAGGGACAGCGTTCCTTTAGCATTTGTAACTTGAGTAATTTATACTAATTATTTATATATAACGCCCGAACTTAGAGCCCCCCCCCCCCACATCTAGCGTCTTTCGAGCGTCGGCGTCTGGTCAGCGCTATGGAAAATGACGTCGCTGCGCAGTTAGAGTAGGCAAAGAGTTGTAGATGCCGACGCTCGAAAGACTACCCCCAAGTCATCGACCGCTTTGCAAGTCAACACGTGCGGTCAAAGTTTGCGCCGTCGCCACAGACAGACTGATAATAGCTTTTATTTAACAATATATTACACGCAATTGCTGTGATTACGATAACCTGCGAACTTATAGTAGTCTGGACCATTATCTACTACATTATTCATAATACTGTCTACTGTAGGAAATATAACTTGACCTGAAGATATGTCAATTAAACGGAGACCAGTGGCGGCGCGTCCATAAAAGCCGATTCCTACCGGCTTGCCTGTTTTTGGACGTTTGAGCAGAGTTGTAAAGGAAATATGTAAGCCAAATTAGCCCCGGCTTGCCTATGGATATGTTTGACGCGCCGCTACTGACGGAGACCATTTGTAAGATTCGACGATTCTCTTGGTAAGCGTTGTGCTGTGTTGGTGTATCCGCGTCTGGTTTGAGCGCTCGTGCCGTTAGGGTCAACGAACTACAGGCCTTCAGGTATGAGGTAAGGTAAATATTACGCAACGTGTTGATGCTGATGAGAAGATTCTCGAATCAAAATGTTTCAAGGCAAAGTGGATATGGGTTATAACTTGTTATGTTATAAGACATTAAATCGGTTACGTTTCTCTTGACCGTGAAATACTTAGGTTAAAATTTCAATAAATTTGATTACGTCAGTACCTATGTATGTATTACTAGGTATTGTATGTAAATGAGACATACAAAATAAACATGATAAATTTAAATAAATTTATTCAAAGAGATTACGTTGTGTCTCATGTACCTAATATAAATAAATAAGGTGCAGGGGGACAATTTAGACTGCTATAATTTAAATTAATCGCAATATTATTTTGCATTATTAACTAGTGTCCAGATAGCAAAAAAGATGTTTGTGACTCTAGTTAATAATGTAAAACATGGAAGATATTTCAATACCTAAGTTTGAATTACCCCCCCCCCCCCCCCCCCCCTGCACCTTAAATGTTTTGGGGACAATCTTAATTAATACAGGTCCAAGTATTAGTAACTTATCAAAAATATCTTTATTATGATAAATTAAAATATGCTTATAGTAGTAGTAGGAGTTATCGGTAATTTTATTGCTGTAACTGGTAAAGTAGGTATAAATAGTTGACTCACCCATACTGGATCTGGATAATCACATATTTCTTTAATCTGTTTCTTAATAATCTCCTTATCTTTATCAAAGGACCTCTCCAAAAATACGAATTCTGAGAACTTCCACATCCATCCAATGGGCGGCATGTACTGAATGGACTTCTTTGCATATGCTTTGCAATTCTGAAAGATTTTAAGTCATTAATAATAATACGGGTAAATTATCCCCAGGTTTTAGTATTACCATAACACATGATCCATGTTACACATGTTATCAATTAGATTTTTTGAATTAAAATAAAAACAATAAAGTCTAGTTAAACACCACCCAATAGTATGATACATTTTATAGACTATCAATCACAACCTAACCACAAAGGTTTAACTTTTTTTTTCTTATCCTATTAGTATCCACTGCTGGGCAAAGGCCTCTCCCCTTGATCTCCACAAGGTTTAACTTTAAAAGTTAAACCTTGTGGAGATAAATGAGTAAATTACTCATTTAAATTTGAGGGCAGGTGGGCACTCCATATATAGGAAAAGCAACTTGACAGGCCTTCAATAATGATCCCCAACCTGAGAGAACAGACTTTCCCTTAAAATATTATTTGTCAAACTAGGCTAGAACTTACCCCTAAAACTTGGATCACATCACAGAAATGCCAACCCATCAGCCAGTCTATTTCGAAGCTATGGTTCATAAAAAGGTAACCATGCTCTTTACCATAATACTTGTCATATTCATCCTTTTTTATATAGACCGACATTTTTGTTCTTGCCCACCATTGTGACATGAACACCAACTCTGAAAAAAAAACATGATAAATTAAAAAATAATTCAGGCTTAACCTAGCATTACACCTCCTAATACTAGTACAAAATTACCTACAATGAAATTTAAATAATTATTAGGTAAATGGAACAGATTTTGATTAAAAAACAAAACAAATTCAATTCTATTTTCTCATACCCTTGATTTTTACTGTGAATTTTAATATTGTATGGTGAGCCGTTTGAGGTTAATGTAGGTACTTTTTTTACTTAAATTATGTAAAGTTATTCATGCTGTGTACAAGTATTGATTTTCATATTTTAAATATGCTTAACATTTATTTATAAATTGTTTTAAGGTCAACTTACGGCTGTTTAATGAGTACGCCAGATAATAATTTATCTTTCTGTACAACCTCTTGTTGAATGGTCTGAGGCTAAACCATAGGGTTGCCTGCACCATGCTGAGTGCCAACCCTGACGTGAAGTAGGATATGGCAAAACAGACATGGATGAAGGTTGACTGTTTAATTATATCTAAACTTATCATTTTACAAATTTGTCAGCTACTTGTAGCAGTCATTAAATCTGAAAAGAAAAGTATTAGGACCAAATTAGATTTAAAATAATATAAGTATGGACATGGGCAGAACATATCAGTGATACAACTGTTCAAAATACACAAAGAAAAACAATTGAAACCTAAAGTGGTTTGGTATTGTGAGTTTCTGAAGTGGACTTTGTATTGATGATAATACCTAAACATGCTAAAATAAATTTATTTCTGCAACCTTACTCACAAGGCACAAAGTACAAAAATATGTACATAAAATTCGATTAGACCGTATTATTTACATAGAACGTAAGTAATTCGCGTCTGATCTGAGACCTTGAAGTTTTCGGAGTGTCCCTTAGCGATTATCATACTGACTATTTATCAGTATGAAGTTAAGTAGGAAAAGACAGATTGTCTTTCATCACATGGTGCTGCACGGTACACTGCGTGGGGACTATTTATATCAGTTTCCGTCCGCTTTCAGCAACAAAGTTAATAGAGTGGCATTCATTCATAGAAGCGGCATATAAATGTACCACTGTAGTACGTATAGTGTAGCAAGATCATAACTAACAGTTAGTAATATTTTAACTGCTGTTGTTAATACGTAGTAGAAAGAAAAGAACTTTAGAATAAGTAATAAACGAGCAAACGTCCGGTTCAAAATACATCATCGTGAATTTTATTACTGTCGAAAATATTATACAATACACGTTCCCCTAACTGAATTCCATTATTTTGTCTTGTACTTACCGATTACCAAATGCGGTAGGTAAATTCCATCAAACAGGGTAATACGAATCACTAAAATAAACTGCGGAATTTAGATGAGATTCACCATCACCATTAGCACATGACAAACGATTGACTGACCGCCCGAGCGAGTGAGACAGACTGGCCGAACATGGGCCGAACCGGACAGACTGGATCAAGGGCCCAACCTTTTCTGTTCTCTTTCACGACGCAGCAACTAGTATCATTTCTCTCACCTCGCTCTTTTAAAATGCCGTTTGTCAAAAAAGGACAACCATACTGTTGACAAGGCGGACTTCAAATCAAGTGTTGCCTTTCTTGATGCGCCCACCCTGTGTATGTGTGCGTAAAAGCGTATATGTGTGCTCTTTTAGGGATGTGAAAAGTCGATTTTAATCATGTTATATATCGATAAACGCTACACAGCGGAACGAAATAGCGATTAATTGAAGCTTCAATATCTTCGTTAAACATAAACATTATTGAAATGCTAATGGATAATGAATATATTATAATATAATAATATAATTTAATTATTGCGGAACACCTATTTTAGGAGGTATTTATGTATTTTAATTAAATATCTGAACTTTCCCTTGGTTCCCTGCTGGGGCGTGACTATAAAATTGTGATCTGATAACCACAATAAAGAATAAAAGCGTTTTTGGTCATTTTAGGTATCGTTAAGCCTTTGAAGTAAAATTAAAATTGCAAGAAATGTCGATAGTTTATCGATATGACTTTATCGACATGGCTACAGCAACGTGGGCCTCATTGTTAATCGTACACTAAACAAAAGTGGCAACAGTGACAGCTCGCTGAGACTACGTCTATATATATATATATATATTATGTCTATGGACTGGATAGACAGGTGCAATGCAAGATGCAAGCAAAAGCCAAAGAGAATATAGACAAATGATAAAGACAAAGTAAAATAGGGTTAACAAAAAAAAAACGATAATTGATTAATAAAAAAAGTGCTACAATCAGTAGTTAGCCCCTATTCGCACGACAGCTTTTTAACGCGCATTAAAAAAAACGCTTGAATCTGTCCGCACTCTAAATTCGATTTAACGACCAAGGCTTAAAAGTCGAAAATCCAATAACGCTTGATAAAAAGCGCCACCGCTGTCGTGTGAATACATACAAGGCTATCCATTTGTGTCATTCAAACGCTTTTTTAACGCGCGTTGAAAAAGCTGCCGTGCGAATGGGGAATGGGGGAAGAGTAAAAAATTATTTCCTAATTGTTCAATCATTTGTAAAATCGATTACAATTATCGGTGAGGTGAGTAGATTTGATCATAGACTACAGTAGAGTTGAGGTCATGTTGAGGTGGTCCATTTCTATTTGACAGATGTCAATGTCAATCACCAAAGCGGTAGTGGTAGTTAATAGGTTATAATTAAAACAATAGTATTTATTTATTGCATATCGAATTCACTTATAATTTGTCTTAACGTTTCACAAATAACATAGTGGACACGACCATTTTTTAATGTTCAGCTATGTCTGGTGTGTGCTGTTTAACTTTAAGAAGACTGCATGTAAACAAATCAGTGAGGTTACTTCACCGTAAGAAACACCATAAACTTTCAGAAAATACCTTAATTTTAGGAATAGAGACATCATGCGACGATACGGGCTGTGCTATAGTCAATGGTGCTGGTAACATATTAGGAGAATCATTATATTCACAAAATGTAAGACATCTAAAATATGGGGGAATAAATCCTACAATTGCTCATGAACTACACCGTGACAACATTATGAAGGCGGTTAACGGAGCACTAGAAGCAGCTTCTATTCGCATGGATAGCATAGATGCTATAGCAGTTACTGTCAAACCTGGTTTAATGAACAGCCTTGAGGTGGGTGTCAGATATGCAAAACATTTATCGAGATTGCATAATAAACCCTTAATACCTATACATCACATGGAAGCACATGCGCTTGTGGCTAGGATGTACCATGACATTCCTTTTCCCTTCTTAGCTTTGTTAATATCAGGTGGCAATAGTCTTCTAGCAGCTTTCAGAGATGTAGATGATGTACTCTTGCTTGGTGATACTCTAGATAATTCACCGGGAGAAATAATGGACAAGGTTGCTCGCCGCATGAAACTCAGAAACATTCCGGAGTACTCACAAGTTGCTGGTGGGAGAGCAATTGAGCTAGCTGCAAAAAAGGCTGACAAGCCTTATATGTTTGAGTTCCCGTTGCCATTGGTGAAACTTAGAGATTGTAGTTTTAGCTTCAGTGGACTAAAGGATTTTGTAGAAAGAAAATTAAAGGAGAAAGAATCTGAACACAGAATTATAGGCGATGGAATAATTCCAGAAATAAACAACTTATGTGCAGGTTTTTTGCATGGGGTAGCTGAGCATATAGCACACAGAACAGAGAGAGCTGTGGCATTTTGTGAAGCTAACAATATTATAACTTCTAACAAGAGCATTGTAGTTTCAGGTGGAGTTGCTTGTAATGATTATATATTTAATTCTATCAAGGTTATTGGTGACAAAAGAGGGTATCAAGTTTATCGGCCACCACCCAGAGTATGTACAGATAATGGTGTAATGATAGCCTGGAATGGAATAGAGAAACTGAAACTAAACAAAGATTGTGCAATGTTGAATTCCGATGTTATAGTAGATCCTTATGCAACACTCGGTAAAAATATTATAAATGATGTTAAAGCTGCTAATATACAAGTGAGGGTCACAAGAATCAGAACGAAAATGGCACATTTAATCTCCTGAGACCCAGAAGCATTTATTTTGTTAGAACCCTCAGTTAATTAGTAGTTGTTACAAAAATTTGTACACTCAGGGTCGTAGGTTATAATTGTCTCCATTACTATATTTATTTTCCACTTTTCAAAGGAAGAGAGCAATAGTATGGAATGACTATTAATAAAATAATTGAATTAGGCATTAGGTGTACTATATTGCTGTACATTATGTATAATTGTATATATGTATAAAGAAATAAATAAAAGAGTATTGTTATATATGGTTTTTAATAAATTAAAACTATCACTTGCTGTAATTACAATTATCAATCATCATGCATGTTTGCCAGTGGTTCCATTGAGTCTACTTGGGTGCCGCCTGCTTTGCATCTGCAATAATAAATGATAAAATTAGCATTTTGTATAAATGGACGGTGAAATGTTAGTTGAGCACACATACACACACATTAATTGTGTTTGCAATCAACTTGAGCAAAGATTTTTAAAATGTGTAGCAAACCTCCCTGGGTATTATATTTATATTATTAATAATATTTAATTAAACTTTGATAAGTTTCTTAAAACATTCAAATACTAGGTAAGATTTGCTAGCATTTTCTTTTTTTTCTATTTTGTTAGTTTATGAATACAAACATTTTTATTTTAAACATTGGGACACAGTCAATAGGCAAAAACATTCACAGTCTGTTGTACTAAGAGTTACTTTTAATTCAAATCGGACAAATCACACAACCTCATATTAGTTAAAATCTAACTAGAGTTAGTAAAGGTTTAATTAATTACTATTGCATATTATTTTATCTTCATTTGAGTGGTCTTACTACTACATAAAAATAAGACCAGAAGATGTTTACTATTTGAATAAAATAAAGCATTTAAACACATTTCTGTTGCATCCCCTAACTTACACTGTATACTTAATTTATAATTTTTCATCTGAAAACATAAATCAAATATATCAAATCCATACAAAATTAAGAGCATTCATGTACCCATAGATTGAGTACAACTGCATTAAAAGACCCAGAGGTTTTGATGAAATCGAAAATTCAAAAAATGACGAAGCACTTTGAGAAATGGTAGGTTTAATGGTAGTGCCCTTGCGCAGCGTGCTCGTCTTAGCGTGGGCACTGCCGTGCCCCCAGATACCAAATAACAATGTGCATCAACCTATATTTCGAGGGTAGAATGCTTAGAGTATAATGGATACTCACGGGCTGGTTTGCCATCAACCCAAGGGGTGATGCGAATGTGGGATGCGTCTCGCTTGAGTGCCTCAGCTCGGAACTCTGGTTTGAGGGCCCGACGGAGTACCTTAGCGGCGATGTTGGAGTAGTTAATGTAGCTAAAATTAAACAAAACTATCATTACACTGTTCCTCAAAGAAACCATTTTCCTTGTGAAAGATCGTAACTCACTTAAGACCAGCTGCTCTCCAGGCACTCATTATTGCAAGATTTTGATATCTAGTTTCAAGAGTAAGAAATGAAAATTCCCTGAAAAGTGGTCTTCACAGCAAGTGATGTAACAGTTGGCATAGACTAGCTAGAGCGACTAGACAGGGCGACTAGGTTAGAATACAGATAAAATAAAGATGAAAACATAGACAATAATAACAATTTGTAGCGGTTATAATTCGGTCTTGAATAGTCTGGATCAAGTTCAGTGTTACCAGGTTCTGAAAAAGCCTCTAAATAGATTAAAATTGCATTTAGTATTCTGAATTGCAATGAAAATATTATGTTAAGCTAATAGAGGCTTCAGCATTTCTTGAAATACATAATTTTTGTGTGGAATCTATATTTAATTTAGTAAACAGCTTGTTTGTGATACCTTAACAATACTACATATAAGAACGATATCCCTTCGCGCCTACATTTTTCAAATTTGCCGCCTTTTTCTACTGACAAGATCTGCTTGACCAAGTATAAATACTATGTTGTAATTGAACTAATTGAAGGGATTTTGAGTTTTATTCGAGGCAGCACTGGAAACGCAAGTGTCATTTCGAAAAATATTCGAGTGACGTTGCGTTGCGTTGATCGTTTCGTGTTCATGTCGTTGTCGATATTTTCATTTTAAAAAGAGTTGGAATTCTCTTTTTCCTACATATTTTTGCTTCTTGTTACATATCTAACCCGCTTATGTACATTAAAGTCTGTGCAAAGAGTAAGTGTTGTAAAATTGTTACAAAAATACATTTATTCGATCATTATAAATTTTTTATAAAAAAAGTTTTATTTAAAAGAAGTTTAGCCAATATTACGTATTTCATATAGATATGTTTCTCACGGTTGCGTTTTATCATGTATATTGTCGTAGTCTTGTATTATTGCAACATAATGTATTTCAAATCATTTTCCGTACATCATGTTTTAAAAATGAAAATAACACGTCACTACCACCAATCACAAGATACTTGTACTTATTCTGTAAGGATGTATGTAATTTCGTGTTTCCTGGTGTCTAGTAAGGTTGCTAAAGCTCCCAAGAAAATATTTTACTTAGAACAAGATGGGTACATACAAGAAATGTATTGTGAGTTAGCAGTGCATTTGATCCACCTTTGACATGCCACCTTGTGCCAGTCATATCCTAGTTAACCACCATTGGTGTACAGTCACCTGCAATAATATGTTCAACAATGAAGGCCGCAAAAATATCTGACACAATCTTATTTGTAGAGCCATATTTAAGAGCGTTTCACATATTTTTGCGGCCTTTGAAGAGTAACATATTATTGCAGGTGACTAGTACTACCATACAGAAAGGACACTTCCTGCAAACCCAAAGTTTGACAGCAGTTCAGGGTCTAATCATGCTATCATTTTCTAATATATGGCACTATCCCTTTTGACTATTTTTTTATTTTATTTTTATTTAGCCTTTACTCGGACAATAGGTATATTTCTTGTTCACATATTTCACTTTTTCCATTTTTTTTCTTTTTGTGTGTCCGTTTGCCAGGTGGCAAAGGCTTCCTCCAATCTTTATGTTGTTGTTTTTGGCTATTTAGGGTTGTCAAAATTCAAGTGATTATCTTATCTGTGGTTGTGTATGCAAAAGGAAGTCTAGTGGTGCCAACCCTAATAATTGCTCGGAGCAATGCTGAGCCGAACGGAGCTCAGTTTGAATCAAGTCAGGAGTGTCTCCCCACTAGTAAAACTAAAATAATGATATTTTTCAGGTGCCTACTCTGATATAAAATGGATGCTGCTGACTCCCTGTTAAGTGACAGTGTGGCTGGCAAGCAGGGCCCGGACGAGGAGGAATTATTATTAAAGCCTAACCCTAAACCCAATGTGAAGTGTGACTTGGTTAATGAATGCAAAGTGTTCATAAGGGCTGAAGACGGAGGGGGAGATACACATCTCAATATAACAGGGAACATGGGCCCAGGGACTAGCGGTAATGTACTTTTTTTAAACTCTTACATCAAGTTTATGAGATCGCTCAAAGCTAAGTATAAAAAAAAAATATATCTCCTACTGCATTGGGGTAGCTTTAAAAGTGGAGTCCTTTTGAAAATTGCTAATATCTACTAAACAGAACTACTTTGTAATAGCAAAAAGCAAGATACCATGATAAGCTTTGGAGTAGCATAAAATGTTGCTAAACTTGTGATGAGCTTCTGGTTTAGTAGATATTAGCCATTTTCAAAATTACCCTGCTTTGGAAGTTACCCATGCACCTTTATTTCTGTTGAACACCTACTATGAAAATTTAAAGCCCCAGAGGACACACCCTAGTATTGTTAAAAAAAAAAATTCCAAAAATCTTTTATTATTGGTGTTTCAAAAAGCAACAAAAATATGAATTTGGTTTGTTTAGCTAAATGATAATTTTAGGGAAACTAGAAGAGTCATAAATGTATGCTAGGGATTAGCAACGGTCCAGTTTATCGAAGATCTACTTTACTGGGACTTTTTTGACCACAGCCAAATTAATAGGTTTAAAGAATAGAGAATAGTAGTTGCTTTTGTAGCAAGGCTAATTACAAACTAACCACCACTGTTCCATTGTACAGTGCCATGCAAGTCCTCAACAGCATAATAGTGTCTATGAACATGTTCCATCCATGTCACCTGCAATAATATCTTGCACAACAGACATATAGTGACACACTTTTATTGCTATAAAAAGTCAATAGTGCCAGGCTAAGTACTGAAGTGGTAGCACGCAATCTTACTTAACAACCATCTGCATAATGATTTACAAGGAGATATATCCGTTGACTGCTTACTTATAGATAGGTAACTTCCTCAGTGGCGTATCTAAGGGTGGGCGAAGTGGGCCGCCGCCCACGGCCCTCGCGCCCCAAGGGGGGCCTCGCGCGAGGCCCCTTTGGGCACAGTGAAATAAAAGGGCCTCGCAGATGCGACTTCGCCCACGGCTAAATTAGTTCATGCTACGCCACTTACCTTTCTTACTAGGCATGTGGTGTGAATGACCTAATTATTATTATTATGTTATTTTTGGCTATTAAGACGGCTAAAGGGCAAGTGCACTAACTTTAAATTCGGACATTATCTGTAAGTAAGGTTAAATTGAATCAATTTGTTGACATCTTGCATCTAAATATTAATCCACTTTTACTACATTAAATCTACATTCTCATTATTTTTATACTCATTAACTTGACATTACTTAATAAATAATTCATTGCCTATTTGTATTGAATACACATACTGATTACTGACAATTAACTGATTCAATTCGACTTTCATCTAAACACAAAAAACTAAATTGACTTACTTTCATATTATACACATAGATTTAAAATTAGATCCTAAGCATGTAATATTGCTATGCCCTCACAGGGTCCATGTGGAACTACCCAGACATTGTAATATCTGGGTCATTCTAAGTTAAGAGGTATTAACGGTGTCCATGATACATATTCATACTTTTCTTAAACAATTTAAATAAATTATGGTAATTTCCCTTAAAAGATTGCATTTCCTATATAGACACTCAATTTCAATTAATTAATTAATTCAGTTCTGTCACAATTGCACCTCAAACATGCAAAAGTCCCCTCCCCTGGCCTGTCCCTTTGCAGGTTTTACAATAAATAACTAATTTTATCCAGATGTAATTCCCATAAATCCGTTGAATTTAGTATACTTCATAAATTAAAAGGAATATTTGTTGTAATGTTATTAATAAAATCCTTTAAATTTTTCTTTTTCATAAAAATTACTTATGTTAAAGTTTGTCCCCCAAATTCTATGTCTCCTACCCTGGCTATTATGTAAATGTAAAAATATTGGGTTTATAATATTAATTATTGAGATTTTAATCCCAATAGCAATGCATTTGATTCAACACTAACAACCAACCCTGCGACAGTCATCTTTTGATTCCAATTGTCAGTCATTTTGATCATTGACCCCTTTACTTGACAATGTTGTTTTATGAAAGTGGTATCTCCCCTGGTCAGTTTTATTTCAAAAATATTGATATAAATACTTAATTGTATTTGTATATTTACTATAGTTTATGCATAGTTTGTATAAATACTTATTTTAATTATTTACAGTAAATACTTTCACAATTATATCTGATATTGACATGAAAAAGTCACTCCCCTGGCGTCTTTCCCCTGGCGCATAATTTTCCAAAATGTACAGTGGAGGTATGAATTCTTGTTTAAATGAATCATTACACTTTAATTTGCTGGAATTTGTAAGACGGCTGGTCAAAATTTCGATTTTGTTTATGTTTTTAAAGAGATCAGGGGAGAGACCCTTCTCTCTTTATTACATAGAAAAAGTACGGTCTCTCCCCTGGTGTCTTCTAAAATGGTAAAAAATTAAAAAAATGACTGATCCGCTTACAAATATACATAAAAGAGTTGTTTCTATAAAAATATTGTATAATTAGATCAAAATTTTAACATTTATGTTGTGCCACTTTTTCATACAAGCGATTACCTCTTAACTTAGAATGACCCATCTATAGAAATACCATGGTTGCAATAAATAAATATGAATATGAATATTTACAATCATGCAATTGTAAATAGAAGAGATACTAAAGAAAACTCCGGAACTCGTTTTTTTTTCATCCTTACATCAAAGTAATTTGACCCAACTTACTTTAAACTACACATTTACACTAAGACCATAAGACTACTAGACTAAGCCAAAAACTTATAACAGATTGTACCGTGAGTAGATAATCTAATAAGTGTATCTTGCAATCCAAGCTGATGCACTGTTAGGGCTTCCCCGCAGTTGAGTGGGTAAATAAAAGTTCAGTAGGGCTACAGCTGACACTTGACACACTTAAAATGTCTTTAAAAAGGAAAAACGCAATAAGAAGAAGTAATTATATAAAAAGTAATTAAAATTTTTGTTCAGGTACCAAAAATAAGTATATTGCCGAAACGCTTTACAATTTAATGTATTGTTACAGAGAAACCTAAGTTTGTGACTTCCACGCCAGATCAGAAAAGAGAGAGCCCTTCAGATAATCAGATTGCTGATTCTAACCCAGAATGTGATATTGAAGGTAAATTTAATTATAAAAGAGACCTCATTTTTATCTTGTTATAGACTGATTTATTTGTATCTACCGGGATATTCTTGTTATTTCTTTCTACTTGTTATAATTGTTTTTCCGAACAGCATACAAATTTAAAAAATCTGATTAATTGCATGATCATTACGACATTATCAAAGCTCAGATGAATCTAGAAATTAAAACTGTTCATCAACATTTCCTTCTTTATCACTTTAACAAATTGCCTTTTACATTTTCTGTCTGTTTTTATGATAAGATAAGAAACCTCCGGACCTGCATAAGGCGAACGAATCAATTAATCATAAACGGCTGTTCCACAGCTATAACTTCGAATTTCGCTCGAGTCGGAAAATTTTCTACTATACATATACCTACATAGTTCATTTTATTTATCGTTAGAAAGAAGGTAAGCGATCTTGACATGTTTTTTTTATTAAAAATCACCATTGGAAAATAACTCACAGCAAATATGTTAGAATTATAAATCATATACGATCTTTTACATTCTTTTGGTTTCATAAGTAATATAAACAATTTTTTAAAGCGTTTTTCAATATTTTTTAATAAAAGACACGTCAAGATTGTTTACCTTCTTTCTAATGCTAAAAAAACGAACTATAAAGATCGTAAACCAGCTATAGATACTAACTATGCCTTCAAAAATTAGCCCTGACATGGTTAACACTGTTTCTACACTACAGGAGTCCCTGACTTGCCCTTGGACGATGGAATGCCAAGCACTGTCACTGTGTTGGATGCCCCTGACGGCGGAAAGGTTTACTTGGTGGGCACTGCCCATTTCAGCTTGCAATCTCAAGAAGACGTGTCCAGGGTAAGATATCATATCAATAAAGCAAAGAATAAAAAGCGTAACATGGGTATGCGTATAGGTATGGGTAATATGGGTATGGGTATTACGTAGAGAAAAACTATGTCAAATGCCCAAGGCATGATTACATGATTATTGATTACTAAAATAGTGAAGTTAAAAAACTTTTGTACAGGCAATATTAAACCTTATGTCAATATTACTTAGTGAATACCTTGATTGCAAAGTCAATATAATCAGTTAATAGTGTAATACAAGCAGGTTAAAAAAACGTGCCTTATTTTTCAAATTAAACTGGTATTCTGCTTATTAAAATTGTTTATTTTAGGTAATACAAGAGGTGAACCCGCATATTGTAATGGTTGAGTTGTGTGAACAGAGAACCAACATACTATTGCTAGATGAAGAAATAATTTTAAGAGAAGCTAAAAATATTAACATTAAGAAGATAAGGTGAGTTAAAATTCAAAAGTATTTGTTATTTATTACGTTTCAGTTTGGTTTGTTTACATTTTTGAACTCAACTTCAGTAGCGGTTATTAATACCTACATATGACTACTTGCTTCTATTTTCGATTGCGAGATTAAATTATTTTTTAGCTATGTGATTACATCTGTGCAAAATCCCAGTATCAGTTGACTGAACTTTGACATCTCAAACGTATAATATTTTCAGGGCAACAATGGCCCAGAACGGAGTGTTCAACGGCCTCATGTACATCCTGCTCCTAAACATGTCCGCGCATATCACACGCGAGCTGGGCATGGCGCCCGGCGGCGAGTTCCGACGTGCCATGGCTGAGGTGAGTGTGACATCTCAAGCGTTTTCAGGGCAACAATGGCCCAGAACGGAGTGTTCAACGGCCTCATGTACATTCTGCTCCTAAACATGTCCGCGCATATCACACGCGAGCTGGGCATGGCGCCCGGCGGCGAGTTCCGACGTGCCATGGCTGAGGTGAGTGTGACATCTCAAGCGTTTTCAGGGCAACAATGGCCCAGAACGGAGTGTTCAACGGCCTCATGTACATCCTGCTCCTAAACATGTCCGCGCATATCACACGCGAGCTGGGCATGGCGCCCGGCGGCGAGTTCCGACGTGCCATGGCTGAGGTGAGTGTGACATCTCAAGCGTTTTCAGGGCAACAATGGCCCAGAACGGAGTGTTCAACGTCCTCATGTACATCCTGCTCCTAAACATGTCCGCGCATATCATACGCGAGCTGGGCATGGCGCCCGGCGGCGAGTTCCGACGTGCCATGGCTGAGGTGAGTACCTAACATCTCAAGCGTTTTCAGGACAACAATGGCCCAGAACGGAGTGTTCAACGGCCTCATGTACATTCTGCTCCTAAACATGTCCGCTCATATCACACGCGAGCTGGGCATGGCGCCCGGCGGCGAGTTCCGACGTGCCATGGCCGAGGCAAGTTACGGGCATTACTGATAACTGATAAACTTTATCTCGTTGCAATAAGGATTAAAACTGGTCAGTTAACTGTTCCGACGAGGGCATGATGGATCGTTCGCAGCATGAAAACAAAGCAAAGCAAACGACCCGGTGTGATTGCGGCCCTATAGTTCGATTTTTTTAGGATTAGAAAGAACTTGGATGAAGGTAAGCGATTTTGACATGTCTTTTAATACAAAAACGCTTTTTAAACATCAGTAACTATTACTTATGAAAGCAGAAGAATATAAATGATCGTATTAGATTCATAAATGTTACATATTTGCCGTAACTTGTTTTTAAAATGTATTTTTCAATTAAAAGACACATCAAGATTGTTTACCTTATTTCTAATGCTAAAAAAACGAACTATAGTGGCCAAGATCGATAAAAAAGGGCAAACAACAAATATACAAAGCAATTGTTCAATAATTCATATGAATAAATTTAGATTTAATTTAATGGACCCATTAAGAGTTGTGGAAATAAAATTTAAATAAAGGCACTTTAAAAACTTTGGAACAGTATACAAAAAAAGTGATTGAAACACTTGTTTTGTGCTAGTTACGTTATAAAACAAATTTTTGCAGGCCAAGAAGATACCCAACTGCATGGTCCAGTTAGGCGACCGAGCAATAGACATCACTCTGCACAGAGCCATTGCCTCCTTGACCTGGGGGCAGACCATACGCTTCGTATGGCACTTGCTCACATCCAACCAGTCTATAAGGTGAGTCCATACGGACAAAACGCCTCGCGTGGAAGTTGCCGCGTCCATCAGAGGGCTTACTGCAATCCATTATGTTCGTTCGTATATTTGCCTCTCTGTTACTCGAATATACATGAAAGATAGAAAAGATACCCAACTGCATGGTCCAGTTAGGCGACCGAGCAATAGATATCACTCTGCACAGAGCCATCGCCTCCTTGACCTGGGGCCAGACCATACGCTTCCTCACATCCAACCAGTCTATAAGTTGAGTCCATACGAACAATATGCCTCGCAAGGAAATTGCGCGGAGCTGTACTCGCACCTTTTTCATTACTTACACAATTTGTTGCACAATGTTTAGATAAATACTTACCAACTTATTCCTTATACCTAAGATGGACTAATTACCTACCTAACCTTTATATTATACCTAAGAACGGATGTAAAAAGTAATGAAATAAATGCATTTGTATTTGCATCAGAGGGCTTACCGCAATCCACTTCGTTCGTTTTTCGTTGCACGCAACCCTAAAAGTGTTTTCTTTTTCAGTGTGGAGGAGGTAGAGAAGTGTAAACAAAAGAAGATGCTGGAAGACATGCTAGAAGAGATGGCAGAAGAATTCCCAGCGTTGAAGCGTGTGTTCGTGTTAGAGCGCGACATGTACCTCTGCCACTCTCTGCAGGTCGCGGCGCTGCAGCCCAGTGAGTACTAGTAACCTTCACAAACATCACCGATGATCGCATGCGATTTGTTGCAAAATCTGTAGAAGCCGTAAGATTTATGGCGACATGTAACATGTTGTAACACGTTGGAAGAGATGGCAGAAGAATTCCCAGCGTTGAAGCGTGTGTTCGTGCTAGAGCGCGACATGTACCTCTGCCACTCTCTGTTAGCCTAAGTTAAGTACTGTACTGTTAACTATTGAAAAGATGATTCAAAAAACACAACACTATCTTTCGGAGCATACCCCGTCATTGGCACTTGGCAGGCGCCATCTTGGATTTACGCAGTCGGATCGATAGCGTCGCTGAGATATAATTATGTAGTTTATAAAGAATTCCTTCGGAGCTCAGTGTTCTGTGTAACTTCTTATTAGTACCCTCCTCTACAAACCTTACTCGACAATTGCAAGCGATTTGTTGTAAGATCTGCAGAAGCCTTGAGATTTGTGATGCATAGCGGCGTCGCTTCGTCGACAGGTCGCGGCGTCTACATTAGGCGAGAGACCTTCTGTAACGTAATACCAGTAATTCTTCTTCTACCTCGCACTATCCCGGCATTTTGCCACGGCTCATGGGGGCCTGGGGTCCGTATGACAACTAAACCCAAGAAATGACGTAGGCACTAGTTTTTACGGAAGCGACCGTCACTGTCAAGGTCAGATGGACCTTCCAACCCAGAGGGGAAACTAGGCCTTATTGGGATTAGCCCGGTTTCCTGCACCGAAAAGCGACTGGTATTTCGTGGTATTTGGTGGTCAACTGATATTTCGTACACAAGTTCCGAAAAACTCATTGGTACGAGCTGGGGTTTAAAACCCGCGATCTCCGGATTGAAAGTCGCACGCTCTTACCGCTAGGCTACCAGCGCTTGTAATACCAGTAATTAATCTGCAAGTATTTAAGATTATATACAGTGTGATTCCGGGGTCGTGGAGCAAGAGAGCCAGACATCATACAGAATCCAAAGATGAGCCTAATGATGTTGTTAATTATTGTTTATCACCAATAATGATGATTATTTTCCAGATGAAAAGTAGGAAAAAACATTTTTGCATACAATTTGGTGACTCTACTCAATGTGACGTCTTGTCGCTTTCCATACAGCGTATGTCAAAAGTCATAGGGTGACCATACTAACTTAGTATAACATTAATTTTACTTGAAAAATAAGAATAATTAAAGTACTTAATTATCTTTTAATCAAAATTTGATAATGTGGATCATTTACAGAGTCAGAAAAAGTGGTTCTGGATCACGACCCAGAAATCACCCTGTATATATATCTAGAAAAAATCTCATAGCGTGTAATGTTTCAGGGCGAGAGCCGTGCCGCATAGTGGGCGTGGTGGGCATCGGGCACGTGGCCGGCATCGTGCAGCACTGGGGCCAGGTGCGCTCGCAGGACATCCCGCCTCTACTCAAGTCAGTACCAACCACAAATCCTGTTGTTTTATGCTTCGTTACTAGGCAACTATATACAGAGTGGATTTTAATCATAGAGACATATAAGTAAGGAAAGAGTGGTAACTCTATACCTACGTCAGTTTTTTTACCAAAACGCGAGTTATTTCGTAGTCGACATATCCATGATTTTAATGTCACTCTAATTACGCCTTAATTGGATGCCAGAAAACTGGGAACTTCGGCGTTCGCGGTAGGCCCACTGAGTGCAGCTTGGTAGCTGCACTCAGGATCTGGTGATCCTCACCTCACAGGATCTGGTGATCCTGCCCTCAAAGAGTCAAATTTCTGTATAATTATAATTAACACATTTATTAAGAGAAAAGAAAAATACGAGAACAGAATGAGGTGTCTCACTGTAATTAAACTCAAAAGTAAGGTTACTAAGTATAATAGTTCGTGTTAGCTTAAACAGACCAGTTTCCACAAAAATCTTTTTATTTGCAGGATCCCGCCAGAGTCCCTGTCAACTCGCATCATCCGCGTGTCGGTGCGCGTGGCGTGCGTGGGCGCGCTGGTGTACGCGGGCTACCGGCTGTGGCCGCGCCGCTGGCTGCCGTGATGCACCCAGTGAGTACCCGACTACCTGATGCACTAATGTACGGTCAGCAGCAGAAGTTGCTAAGCGGGCGAGCTGTTCAAAATTACCTTGACACGCTCTCATTCTCTTAACTATAAAGTCTCGTCAAGATCATTTTGAACACCTAGCCCGCTTAGCAACTTCTGCTGCTGACTGTATCCGCCTGTCTAGAACGGGGGTCTCCAAACCAAGGCTCGGAACCAGTTTTTTTCAAAACCCCGATATTTTTAATTATTGTATGCTCTTTACGTAGGTCTGAATCATGAATTTAGGTAACAACCTCGTATTATTGGATTGTCCCATTAAAAATTAAATAAACCAAATAAAACAAAGAACAAAAAAGAACGTAATTTTACCGGTATTTTTTGCATGAAGAAAAATCCGGTTCCGGGCCTTGCTCCAAACTGCGGTCCGCGCCGTAGCCTGCTAATCCGCCCCGTGAATAGAACCATTCCATACAGTCGGGTCCGCGAAAGAAGGTCTGGTTGTTGACTTCGAATCAAACATTTTAGAGATCCTTGGTCTACACGGACGACCGAATAATGAAGTTACCGATTCAAAAACGTCAAAGAATACTTTGTGGTTATTATTTTGACAAATGAATTCGATAGTATTATCAGATACGTAGAAAGGCTAATAGATTTATGATTACTCAAACTGTCTGTCTGCGTGACGTCCACAGAAATAGATTTCCACCAACTTGCCTGCTTGTCTTGTCTTATAAGCCATAAGGCTTAAGAGCTATAAAGCCTTAGCTTACACTCGCCTGATAAATGTATTATTTACTTAATTCGTATCGACAATCAAAGTCAACCAGTCAGTCAAAGTTGTCAGTCGAGGCGAGATGAGAGAGAACAATATAAAAAAAAACTATACTATCAACCTCGAGTTAAAAATAATAATTTCTTTTCAGAATACCTAATTGGACCATCGGAAACACACACATAATAAATTTAGGAAGTCTAAAGTGTAAATATTATTGGATGAAAACTCGCTCATCAATTATCTGATTTATTATTTTATTAATGAATAGGTTAGGTGCGAATATGAGTCTCTGATTAGAAAGTTTAATTGCTAAAATTATTGTAGTGTGTATAAACATATTATTGGGATATTAATTTGCACTCGTTCTTTATAAACCCGTTACAAAATCTTTTGGGCTGTAGGCAGTTAGGTACCAAATTTACATTCATTCAAATCCTAAATACTTCGTGGTACTAATAAATGTACGAGTATGGCCTAAAAGTTGTAAGAAGAAAAAATCCTTGGCAACAATGATATTATTTATCCAATTTTCGCGCGCTTGTAAAATTGGCAGCCCTTCCATAACTTTAATTATTGTAAGAAATTAAGCCGCATTAGTTGACATTAGTATCTCATTGGTGGATCACGGACGCGAGGGTGCAGCCCGCTCTTGCGGATATGTCAGCGGCCGATCTTAATATCCGCCAGATCATAAAATTCCTAGGCATGTCGTGAAACGTGAAAATCATTGTCTCGTTCTCTGAGTCGCAGAGCTCCTATTTCTGGACAGTTTGCCGCATCTGAAGCAACCTAACGAACCTATCTTGCCTATCTATTGGTTTACTACTGTACTACCGTCAGATATTACTAAGGAACTTTACGATCGACGGATTTCTCGATCGGTCACCGTCAGATATAATACTGACAAGTCAGGAAAGGGCTTTCTTTAGCTTTAGCATATTTCGTTTTTCGGCTCCTTTTGGCCAAAATGTCAGCTTTGTTTGTTGATATCAAACGTAAAATATTGTAAATATTCGATTCATAATTGGAATTTGATGTAAAATATCGAAATGTGTCATGTTTTGGTTTTGTATATGTTGTTGTAAAAAAATCGATATTTTAAATTATTTATAAAGAAAATGCTTTTAGTTTATTATGTTTCGTTGTTTTAAGTCTTCTTTGTTGAAAAGGCAGTCCGTGTTATTTTGTTTTAAATCATTAATTAGAACCGACATTTTAACGCAATAATATTTTCATTGACGACATTCTTGATCTGTATTTGATTTATTTCTTTCTCAAACTGATAGTTATGCTAATTGCTTATCTATTATCTTTTAATGGCACTCAACTTTTTTCATTGTCATTATATTAATATTTAACATGTTAACAATGATATAGGTACATTTATTTACTAAGAGAAAAACATTTATTACCTATGCGAACGCAGTTATAAAAACTTTAACCTAAAAGACGGGTCTGGAAAAAAATAGTTGGCCTGCCTGACCGCATTTCCACTCTAGCGAAGCACTAGCTAGCCCTCTGGTATTTTGCATTTAATTATCATAGTTATGAAATTTACATCTTTTCCTTACCTACATTTGTTTAATTGATTAATTCGATGCATTTGGACATTTAAATATTTTTTATTGTCATAAGATTTCGGGTTTGTTGCACGAATCTGTCTGTATCATCGTTGTGCGTTAAAATATGTTTGATGGAACTGTTTGATAGTTCTACGAGTATATGTGCTGATAGCTGCAGCCGCCATACTTAATGTTGATCATTAATTTATCGTTGATTTGATTGTGCAACCCACCCTTAATATAACTAACTATAATCGTTAGGCGAGTCATTTAAAATTCTTTCTGTTCTTTAAATTAATTTAATAAGGACTGTGATAATGTAAGAAATTAATTATAAATCTCCATCCATTTATGAAATAAGGATATAATATTCGTGATATAATAACACGTGTTCTTGTCATTCGATAATCTTGTCACGCTTGTTACGGTTGCGTTCAAAATATAAACAAGGATGACTATCAGCTATCATATGTTAAAATCAGCAGTCTGTTTTAGTTCATTTGCTTCAATAAGCAAAAAACGAGTTTAATTCATTAGTAGTTACACAGCTAATAGAATAGTTGTGCGGTTCTAGAATAAAATTTATTCAGGACGCTTAGACAACAAAAAATTAACAAAAACATGTCACAAAAACGGTTTAAAACGTCACTGAAAAGGTTTCCACAGCTTGGTGTCAAGCTGTTACCTTCACGCGGTATTCACCTTGACGCTGGTCTTCAGTCGTTCCATTCCATTTTCGAAACCGTTCTCTGTTTTATGTGGGGAACGTTCTCGCCTCGGGAACATTGCTCATAGTAAATTGGATGACGCTCTCGAGAACGGCACAACTCTAGCTATTAACATAGATGTAAGTAAATTGAGGTAGATATGGTACCAGGCGCACGATCATGAGCCATTAAATATAGGTTCCGGAACCTATATTTAGTTAGTCGTATGGGTGACGCCAACCTGTCAAGTTGTCAAAATCGTTGGATCAAATTTTAGTTTTGTCAACTATGAACGTCACACGTCTACATAAATAAAAGGTCATTGGCTATTAATTAGGCTTCGAACCTGCGGATGAGTTTCATAGAAGTTCCTTGTATACCGGTGTAAATTACGGCAGACTCCTACGTCGCCATTTATTTTTTAAGTCCTTTTTCGAGTTTCATAACATAGGTCGCGAAGTATAAAACAAAGCGTATAACTGTTTATATTTTTTTAGCGCAATCGCAACAATAGCTTTGAATTTTGACTTAGACTTACCATATAAATATTATACGTTAATTCATTATCAAATTACGGCATTATAATGGTTCCACTAGACTTATATCGACTGGGATATGAACCGTGATTACCTTTTGTATTGTTTTCGAGCTCCCGATATTTAAAAGCAGTTTTACGCAACTTGTTCACGGGTATACGGGGGAAGATATAGCGGGTGGGTATCAAAGTTAATATCGGGAGCTCGAAAAGTCGAAAACAATACAAAAGTTAATCACGGTTCGTATCCCGGTCGATATAAGTCTGGTGAAACTATTAACCGTGAATCATTCAAAACTGTTATAATAATGGTTATATCAATGTTCTTCTTCTCTGCACACGACACGTTGTCACTATGTATTATAAATAATATCATCTAATATAGTCGGGGTCACTCAGGGTCAAAATACGTTGGTGATCACAAATGTTTACACACAGTTATAAATATTAGTTTAACTGTGGATGACGAAAATGGCTTAAAATTAAAAATGTAGGCCAATTGAGTATGATAACCGCCTTATAAACTAAAGTTATTCACTAATGGCGTTTATATTCATAACGTGCAACTAGCTTCAATCGTTGTCTTTAACAGTCATTTTGACTTATATATTTGTAAGAAAAAGATAAGATAAAGTCTAATTGAGGCTTGTAAAGTTTTATGAATAAGGGCCACTTGCACCATCCCACTGACCCGGGGATAGCCGGTTAAACCGTTCACCAAGTGTCAAATTGTACTGGTAACCATGGTAACTTTAGGTTCGACCGGTTAACCCCGGGTTAGTGGGATGGTGCAAGTGGCCCTAAGGGGTTAGGAGAATCAGCTGAATTGTCAAACTTACAATTAGTCGAAGTTGACTGTAGTGTACGCCTTCATCATCTGAAGTTAAACCAATATATGTATTTTCTTATAGTCGGTAGTTGCTCATGGGTTCTAACGATTTCAGAGCAGGTAATATGTATTACTGAACTCTGAAGTAGTTGGACCTCACGAGCGGCTGATTCATTTAGACATATACAGGGCGTCCCACGGCGATGCCACATGGAGGGAAAGTACCTTAAATATCATAGATAGCATATTTTGCTGAAAGAAGACTTCATTTTATTTTTAAAACTTAGTAAAGTTGCATTCATACTTTTTTAATTTTTTTTGAAAAAAAAATGTATGGAAAAAAATTATTGCGTCATTGGAGGAAAAGTACCTTAATTATTGTAAATGAACATCTTACTGAAAGATGACATTATTTCGATTTAAAAAAACAAGTTGAATTGCATTTTAAATAATTTCATGGTTAAACCGGGAATCGAACCCGCTACACGAGAAAAAAAAATACCTTGTAGCTTTGTCATACCGATCGAAAGGCTTCAATGTGAGAATTATTTTTTTGACAAATAACATAGTGTTGGAAACAAAAGGAAGACCATTATTTTTTTCATTTGATGTGAAATTTTGATTAGAATAATGACATTCCCGTATGGGCATACAACTAATCTTTCATAAAAATAATTCTCACATTGAAGCCTTTCGATCGGTATGACAAAGCTACAAGGTATTTTTTTTTCTCGTGTAGCGGGTTCGATTCCCGGTTTAACCATGAAATTATTTAAAATGCAATTCAACTTGTTTTTTTAAATCGAAATAATGTCTTCTTTCAGTAAGATGTTCATTTACAATAATTAAGGTACTTTTCCTCCAATGACGCGATAATTTTTTTCCATACATTTTTTTTTCAAAAAAAATTTAAAAAATATGAATGCAACTTTACTAAGTTTTAAAAATAAAATGAAGTCTTCTTTCAGCAAAATATGCTATCTATGATATTTAAGGTACTTTCCCTCCATGTGGCATCGCCGTGGGACGCCCTGTATAGTTATAAAGGTATGATGAAATAGTGTGTGAAACGGTGATCGCAGTGTACAATCAGCGGCAGATGTATTTAATCGGGCCAGATGTTCAAAATCATATTAACACGCTCTTTACTTTCTTAAAAATAAAGTTCAGATTATTTTGAACACCTCGCCCGCTTAGACTTCTAATCTGTACCTACATTTGTAACCGAATTATGTGACTATTCATTTGCTTGTTTCAATTTTCGAATTTCGAACACACGAGCATATTTCATAAACCAACGGTACAGCTTGGCAAAAAAGAGTAGATATGGAACTAATTTTTTTTTGCTCTTACAACACTGTTTAATATGTCAGTTGTTAGTATCTATGTTGTCAACAGTGTTGGTTTATTTTCGTATTTATTGTATTGTTTAAATTTATCGTCAGTAAACTGTTGTTATTGTGGCAAATGATGAACAGGACGATCCGAAGTGGCACCCGCCAGGTTATTTATAACGTTTACAGGCGGTGTCTGGCAGAATTTGAAGCCAAAACCTTGTTGTCGGAACTGGACAATGTTTACCAAAGAACGGCTGAGATAACAGGTTTGTAATGATTTTAGAATACTAAGAATGGTGAACTCTGGCGTAATTTACAAAATCCCCATGTTTTTCAAGTTTTAATAACTGTTTTCTTGAAAATTCAATCAATCCCAAAGGTTATGTTTTTAAGGTTATGTGTAATATGTTAACAAACCAACCAACTTGGTACTTGCGATTTGCGATATATTTTTATAATGTAAATGTTTCGTAAATTATATTAAATATGTGACTATTATAACTGTATTAACTAGAAATTATAATTAACTCTTCTTTATATTTATTCAATCAGGTAAACTACTGTAAGGAGAATTGTATTAGAAGATGACCTTAACAATGCTGTGTTTGCAACGCCTGGAAAACGCCGGAAGGGGCGTCCAAAAAAGGAACTGGACAATTTCGACCTGTGTGCCATTAGGCAAAAGGTTCAATTTTTTGATGGGCTTTGATGGTAGCCGGGGAACACCTGAGAATACTACTTCATGCTCTTCTGTTCAATCTTGCTGCATCACGATAACGCCTCTTCACATAAGTCCCTCAGAACAAAGGCGTTTATTGAGAAAGCTGGGATAGAAACCTTACCACTTCCACCCTACAGTCCTGACTTAGCTCCCTGCGATTTCTTTTTGTATCCGGTGGTGAAAGAAAAAATAACGGAAGTTTTTTTCAAGTGCTGAAAAAGCCGTGGCTATATGAAGAAGCAATTTCGGACCTATCTGATGAAGACTGGCAAAAGTGCTTCCAAAGTTGGTTCAGACGAATGGAAATTTGTATAGAGAGTAATGGAGAGTATTTTGAAAAAATGTAAAATAAATAATACTAATATCTTCAATAGCTTTTTTATGTCAAAATTTATTGAGTGACCTACGTAAATGATCATATTAGATTGATAACTGTTAGATATAATTTGTGGCTACTTATTTTTAAAATGTGTTTTTCAATTAAAAGACGCATCAATATTGTTTACCTTATTTCTAATGCTAACAAAAACGAACATTACAAAAACTCAAAATTTGTATTTCCAGTACCTACCTGCTGATGAGAGTGGAGTCCACTTTCTTGACTTACCTATATTATCCAAAATCGGTTCCGACGTTGTCAAATATGGGGTGTGTGCAAATTTGGCATTCGAATAACCAATAGTCATAACTTTTGGGAAGAGTCGATACAAACAAGAACATTAAATCTGTCCATGGCCCAAGTATCAATATCTCTAGGTCGTACTATTTGTGTTGCCATGTAAGCGACAGTGGCGCCCCTATTAATTTCTACTCTTTTTTGCCAGGCTGTACCTATAAACTTTAAAGAAACGAGTTTTGAAAAAGCACTCTTCAAGTATAACGTATGCAGCAATTTTGTCGTTGAAAGAGTGAGCAAATATATTCTGCTTTACATATTGTTATTATTAATGTAACGAGAAATTAAAGAGACTTGATTTAAATCACTCGCTTTTATTTTGGACCATACAGCGTGATCCATACCTACGGATGTTTTTTAACTTGTTTTCTTCAAGGCGTTGGATTAATTTCCTTTTAGGTACATTTCGTATCAAAAAGTTGACTTGTTACGAACCAGCAATTTAAATGTTTCATTTTTGTTACAAGCTATTATCGCTGACTTTTCATAATAGCCAATTAATACTCATCGAAACAATTCTAATAAACCCAAACACAATGAAGTTGAGTTTTTGGTTTTATTTAATCTAAAAGCTTTTCTATCTAAGCTGATTTTCCCATAGTTGATGTTACGGCCATTTAGTTCATTGCATTCACATCGGCTGTGTTAAATTAAGCTAGATTACATCAAAACGGCCATTTGGTTTATTAGTTTCACTACATTCTTTGTTAACATCGAGCTAATTTGATGACTGAGACCTAAGGTGGCCGTAGGTAATAAAATGAAAAAAACAACGCAACCTTTTTGATAAAAAATACTTTTTATGCATTATCATGTGTCATCATCCCTCTTTTCTGCGATTGATAACTGGCATACATTTAAGGCACAACCGTTTTAAATACAAATTAATATCAATGTGACATTTGAACAACATTCAACCCAAGTGACGTTGGGTGCATAAAATTAACAAACATGGATGAATTTTAGGCCCTAAGTAATATCTCCTTATCCTTCTGGAACATGCCAAAATTATTGTGAAATTAATTTCTTGAACCAATTATGAGATGCGGTACCCAATATGGACACACACCGGCAGATTCTGGTGGCATTTGACCGAAAATTTGTCGCAGAAGTGTTTGCTGCGAAAAAAACAATGTAAGTAAAAGTGAGAATAATAAGATACCTATTTAATGTTTGTCAAGTAAAACACTACTCACTAATATAAAGTACATCACGGCATTTTCATTTACTTACGATTATGCTGAAAAGAGATTAAGCGAACTGTATAAATTATGATATTGATGTTACTTGTCAATCTAGTTATACATACTATTCCTTTGAATATTATTTTGTAAAAAATATTTTATTGTGTAACCAATACATATAATTTTTTTGTTTATTTATTTATTTATTTATTGAGGAGATAACACAGAAAAAACATACATGGGATGAACATAAAACTTAAAGTAACGTAAATGGCCTTAAATACAGATGCTTCCATAAACGTATCTCACGGAGAACATATGTATATTTATACCACTTACCTAATCCTAATACTTAACTAACATGCGGTTCACAATATTTCAAATGTTAAGTGAGACTGTACCATATGTTGTTAGCTTAGTTTACACTACAATGGCCTCCCCTCCTTTCCTCCACTCAACCCTGTCGTTTGTTCGTTACCGCCTATCCGGATAAAATGCGTCCAAGTCGTCCCGCCATCTCCTTTTTGGTCTGCCTGCACCCCGGCCAGCACCATCTATGGTGTTCCGTGGGTCCCACTCGGTAACCATTTTGGCCCACCTTTCAGGGTGCATGGCGCGGACATGTCCCGCCCAGTCCCACTTAAGCTTATCGGTCTTGACACCTAAATCTACAACTCGAGTTCTGGAGCGCAGTTCCGTATTTCTGATTCGATCAGTTCTGCGAACACCTAGTATACTGCGCTCCATCGCTCGCTGGCAGAACTTGAGTTTGGTTTTCCGGTAATGACCATGTTTGAGCGCCATAGGTTAAGATAGGCAGAATACACATGTAGATGAGTTTGCGCTTGAGACACAGAGGGTGACCACCCTTCAACAAAGCCTTCATGGACCAAAAGCTCTTCCAGGTATTTTCGATACGTCAATTGACTTCTATGGTTTGCCTGTTTTCGAAGGATGCTATCTGGCCCAAGTAAATGTACTCATCAACATACTGTATATAGCCCTTCTACCGTGAGCCCATGTCTTGCTCTGTTGGTACTTATTAGTTTTCGCTCTGTTCATTGTGAGTCCAACTTCAAGGCTCGCAGTGCTAAGATCTTGTAGCATGTGTTGCAGTTGAGACGCCGCATGGGAGAACAAGACAATGTCGTCCGCAAAACGCAGGTTAGTTAACCGTTTATTACCGACGACAATGCCCACGACAATAACAATTATAAAAAGTAATATTATAGAAATTAACAAAGTTACAGACTAGGGTCGATAGGTACCCGGGTAAATGTGCCTAGCACGCTGCTGGTGTTCCCTCTTTGAATCGCCAGCGATTAATTCTGGACTAAGGGCCAGTTGCACCAACCACAGTTAACAGACTGATCAACGTCAAGCAAGCAGCAGAGATCTATGAAACTTCCCATACAATAACATTTAGCGCATGCTTTAACGGTGACAAACCGTTTGGTGCAACCGACCCCAAATATGCGCCGGACCTGGGGTCGCCGCTTTTTTCTCAGTTGCGTTGATCTAACTTTCTTATTATTTTTTTGCGTCAGCGCACCAAGGGCCGCTGGTCTCTATGGCAACTGTAAAAAAATGGTTTAATATTATTTTGTGTTCTTGTCGCATGTGTTGCAGTTGCGACGCCGTATGGGAGAACAAGACAATGTCGTTCGCAAAACGCAGGTTAGTTAACCGTTTAGTACCGACGCCAATGCTCACGATAATAACAAATATAAAAAAAGTAAGATTATAGAAATTAACAAAACAGACTAGGGTCGATAGATACCCGGGTAAATGTGCCTAGCACGCTGCTGGCGTTGCCTCTTTGAACAGCCAGCGAAATATGTTGGACTAAATATGCGCCTGGAGTCGCTGCTTTTTTCTCGGATGCGTTGATCTAACTTTGTTATAATTTTTTTGCGTCAGCACACCAAAGGCCGCTGGTCTCGATGGCTACTGTAAAAATTGGTTTAATTTATTTTGTGTTACAGTATCGCCCTTTAGTTCGTTTGTGACTAGGAACTATAGCAACGATACCCTAAATCTCCCGGCGGCTGCGAGTCTGTTGCAAAATGATGATAAAGGGACGGTCGTGTTGCTCGGCACCGTGCACTTTAGTAAAAACTCCGTGGAGGATGTATCCCAGGTATAATTTATACACTGTGAAATTTTAGTGGTTGTTTTCCCGCGACAGGGCGATTTGCTATCGGTAGTACTTTCGAATTATGATAGACAAACTTATAAATAAACTGTTTTCCAAAAAAAAAAATTACAAAAAAATAACCTAAACTCGAACAAGCGAAAAACAATAGTAACACACTAAAACTGCAAGTCGACGACAGTTCCCGATATTGTAAACAGATAAACAAATAAACAAGCACATGTTACTTTTTTAAACTGTGTAACAGGCTAGAGTGCTTTACTGTTTGACAACTGAAATCAAAATTTACTCAGACTGTTCTTTCACGATTAACAGTTGAAATAAAACCTTTTTATTAGTTTGATGATTGCCATTACTTTGTGTCAACTTTGGTAAATCGAATAATTACATCCTCTACGCTTATTAAACTAATGTGATAACAGATCCTGTCAATGTCATCACTGCTATTTCTAGTAAAATGGATCGACATTACGAATATTCTAATTTAGAGTACGTCGCGATGGTGCAGCTGTACGCTAGGGCTAACTACGACTCCCACGCCGCCCGGCGACTTTACGCGGAACCGGACCATTTACAGTCGCTGCGTCTTCGGGGGATTTTAAACCCCCAAGTTCCACACGGACGAACAATTGTCGCCGCAACACAGCGGCTGCTTAACCACGGGCAGTTTCAAACGCCAGCACATGCACAGGGCAGAGGTGATTGTGTATTGAACGTGGCGGATTGCAGTTCGAACAATTATTGCGGTGTCGGGAAGTTTAAGTGTTTAAGTTTTTGATCATTAAAAGCTTGATCTTAACTATGGAACTACTTTTTAGGTTATTATGTTTCATTCGCTCAAAAGAATTAGGTAGGTACTACTGTAGTGCTACTACTGGTGTTAGGTCACTTTCGAGTTTCGTTCGACACATTTATAAATCTGGCATTTCTTAACATTATTTAAAAAAAAGATTACACATCGACTGTATATCGATAGCAGAATCATTTCGTTGCGGGAAAACAACCACTAAAATTTCACGGTGTATAATAGTTTATATAAAATATTTTTTTACGTGGACTATAGCGTAGTAGTCGTAGATCATTAAAAATATGACTGTTCGAAAAAAGGCTTGCATCTTAGGTCATCAAATCTGCTCAAAAAATGTGGCCCTAGTGGGCCACCTAAACTTCTAAAGGATCTTTAATTTTTGCCATTTATTTTATAATGTGTCTAACATTAGACTCATTACATTCTATTAGATTCTAACATTATAAAATAAATGGCAAAAAAATAAGATCCTTTAGAAGTTTAGATTATCTAACCGTTAGATAATCTAAACTTCTAAAGGAACTTATTTTTTTACTTTCTTAGGTAGTGAAAGCATTGAATCCTAACGGAATTCTGGTGGAATTGTGCCGTCAAAGAGTTTCGTTATTGGAGCTAGACGAAAAAAAGTTCATAGAGGATGCCAAAAAATTCGACGCAGCCAAAATGAAGTAAGTATCAATACAATTTTAAATTATTGCCTATCGATTAAAATACATATCTACACTTTAATTTAACGTAGTAATAAAATATAGTATGGGCATTTTTAGTAAAATTTGTATCTTAAACAGGATAACATATGTTACATACCTATTTGTGCAATAAAGTTTAAAAAAAAATTGTTTGTTGTTGCGGATTAACCGAAACTCTTTTTTTAACGACTTCTGCTTTTAATATTAGTTTTAAATTGTTGTTCAATATAAGGCTCGTGAGTCGCGACACTAGAGAATTCTAGTACTTATCGAGTAGCGGTACTGATAAATCTGCTGCTCGATGTTAGATGTCGACTGCGAAAATAATAGTCGTTTTGGTACCAATTACTATATTTCTTAATGGTATATCTTGTAATCTTGTAATATCTTGCATAAAATAAGTTTCCAAATTCAATAAGAAACCTTATTAGCTTCTAATGTTAAATGTCGGTACCGTAAAATGGGGTTACTTTCATTCATGGGGTAACACTGGTCATCGATTTTTGAGAAATAGGGAGTTGATTTTTGAACGCGAACAACATTTATGATGTGGTTGGCAGGCTTAACAGAAATAGATGATGATAGCGTTCAGAAACAAATTCCATATAGATTAAAAATTGATGATCAATGTTACCCCGCGAATCAAAGTAACCCCAGTTTACGGTGATTATTTTCCTTTAGACAAGCCATGAAGGGGCAGAACGTTGTGTCCGGTATGCTGCACGGCATGCTTCTCAAGACATACGCGGACATAGCGAAGGAGCTGGGAGTGGCGCCAGGCGGGGAATTCCGCAGGGCCTACCATGAAGTACCTATGCCACTTTTTACAATTTATTGTTAATCTATATATACTGGGTCAAGCAAATCTTGTCAGTAGCAAACGGCGGCAAATTTGAAAAATCGCGGGTTCGCGTGTTCGAATAATTCGAAAATCGCGTGTCATCTGTGCTTTATCTGTGGAATGTGGATCGCGAATGACAGCCATCATCTTTGTTTACATTCTGAATCGATTCTATTTCAAGAGATATTTCTGCTGTGTCACCATTAAATACCAATATATTAAATAAGATTGTGCTTAATCAAAGCTAAGATGCCTACAATGCCTACGGTGGCAACTGAGAAATCTAATAAAATATTAAAATCCAGTAGTAGGACATCTACCTGCTGAAGCAATGATTTTATTCATACATTCTTGTTTAACGGCATAGTCCACTTCTAATTTTATTTTGAGATCTTCAAATTAGTTAATCATTTTTATCAACATCACACACCGCTTTTAAATTGTCCGTCCATACCTATTAATAACAATTTCAAACATTTTCAATATAGAATCCGCGAGTGACAATTCGAATTGACGGGCGCGCTCAGCGGAAAAAAAAGTTTAGGTTCGATGTACATTGTACATTGCTGCTTTTCTTAGCGCAATACTACTCTTTGAGTGTTGCCCTACTTTAGTTTGCTTTACATTGCTACTGACAAGATTTGCTTGACGCACTATATATACCGGGTGTGGTCTGTAACACGAGCAAATAATTAAAACATAGATTGTACTCCTCAAACGGTGACACTTTTGTTCACCAACTTTTAAAAATTATGAAGAATTTAGACTCCCTATTTTACATACAAAATAAATTCTTCAATGGACGCCATCGCCACGCCATATCATTGTGATTGACGTTGCTTGTCATTTATTTATTTATTATAATTAGAAACATACAGTCGTTCACAAACATTACTTATACAATATTGCTAAAGTTTAGACCTAGAGTTTCATATGTTACATAAAACATGCCTTAAACATAACAAAATTCGCAATACATTGCGTCTTACAATCAACTTTAAAGTGTATTAAAAATCAAACCACACTTTATTTTTAAAAGTCGCTGAACAAATGTTGGGCAGTATGAGGAGTACAGCCTACAGTTTAATTTTTTGCTCATATTACAGGCCACACCCGGTATATATATATAGGGTAATTCGCCAGTAACTGGTCATCTAGTCAACTATAACTATAGTATTATTATTTTATATACTTTAGAACAAAATATAAAACAAAGTAGAGTTGGACCAGGATGGGTCTGCGGCGATATTGGTGGCATATGCCGCATAGGAGGTGCAAATGTTATTTATACCGCCTGCCTACATCATAATTTTATAGAAGTTTGACGGTTAAAGTGACGCCTGCACTGCGTGTGCTGTCGGAGTCGTTGTGGACTTTTCTTGGTCTAACACTAATTAGAGTCGTGGGCCGCCCGTTAATGGAATCAAGGACCCACAACTTTAAAAAAAATACAAAAAATAAACTTTTCAGACAACATCGTGAGGAAACCTGCATATATGTGCGAAGAAATTCAAAGGTGTATGTGTAAAATGAATGTCAATATCGAATGCCAATGAATTGTCAAGGAATGTCAAATTATGTCAAATGTAAGGAGAGGTGCCGAAACACCAACGAAAAGATGTCAAATATAAGAAGCGAGTTTTTACTGCAATGTTAGAAATTACAATGAATACAAAATGTTGATCTTATTAATAATTACAGCTAGGTTGAGTGGGAAATTGCGATGCGTGTGCAAGATGACGCTCTACTTTTTGGACAAAGTACAGATGCATCGTTTGCACGGAGATGTTGTTTTGGGTCAGATCAAAGTGCACATGCATAGCTGCAGAAAATGTACATCTTTGTACAGTATGTGAAGTCCCCAATCCGCATTGGGCTAGCGTGGGGGCTATAGCCCAAACCCTCTCGTGATTGAGAGGAGGCCTGTGCCCAGCAGTAGGACGTATATAATAGGCTAAATTATTATTTATTATATATTATAAACTTTTTAGATGCAGAAAATACCAGGTTGCAAAATGTATCTCGGCGATAGACCCATCCAAATAACGATAGCCAGAGCATTTCAGTCTTTAAGCGTTTTTGAGCTTGGCCAAGTGCTATATCATTTGACGTCGTCAAGCCAAGCCAAACCGTTAGAGTATGTATCTTTATACCTACCTTTTTTACAGACTTCATATTGTAACTATACCTAACTATACTGAGACACATCGAACTTGACAGTAGAAAGAAGTTGGTTAAAAAAGAGTGAATTGGATTTTTTATGGGTACTCAACTTTTCACGCCTACTTTTTTAAAATTTGCTGCCTTTTTCTACTGACAATGTCGCTGTGTCAGAGTAAACATAAAACATTGTCATAAAAAAATGACAACTAAGTATCAATACATATTAGGATAACAATTAGCATAGGTATACCTACCTAGAGTACCTACCCATACTATACCTACCAGTGGCGGCGCGTCAAACATATCCATAGGCAAGCCGGGGCTAATTTGGCTTACATATTTCCTATACAACTCTGCTCAAACGTCCAAAAACAGGCAAGCCGGTGGGAATCGGCTTTTATTGACGCGCCGCCACTGATACCTACCCAAGTAAGTAGGTATAGTATGGGTAGGTACTCGTAGCTCCATAATGAAGAAGGTCGTAGGGCACAGGCTTATGTATATAGTGTAAAATTACATAATTATATTACAGCAAGCGCGCATTGGAAAGATACAAGGATAAAGACTTCGTGGCAGCTCAGTTTGAGGAGATCACTCGGGACGTGCCAGCTTTCAAAAAGATATTTCATGTGTTCGTCGACGAACGCGATCGATGTCTAGCCTATTCGTTACAGGAGTGTGTTCGTAATAGTAATAGTGAGTAAATACAGTCTTCTCCCATAAACATATATTTGACTACACTATTTCTCGAAGCCTAATCGTCGGACAAGGTGGTGTAATAAAAAGGGTACAGGGAGGGTTAAGGCTGATTTAGACGGCGCGCGAACTCGCATCCGATTTTAGTTACATTGCGGACTGATGGTTACGTCCTATTCAACCGACCGATTAAAATCTGCAATGGTATGAAACTCGCATACGAGTTCTCGCATCGTCTAAATCAGCCCTTAGGGAGAGTTAGGGTATTTGAAGAATAGGTGCCAAGAAATAGCGTAGGTAATACTTAGTCCAAAACGGGTAGGTAATGAGGCTAACGCCCACTAGGACCATTCCCCTAACCCGGGGTTAACCGGTTAAACTGTTAACCCAGTCTCAAATTGTACTGATAACCATAGTAACGCGAGGTTTAACAGGTTAACCCCGGGTTAGTGAATGGTGCAAAGCCCTAAGGGTGTAAGGATCCTGACCAATCCTACACCATTTGTCCTGATTTTTTTAAATTATGTTCTAAAAAATATTACAGATTGCCCTTCTAAAACTGAAATGGCTACTACAAAAAATAACTTGCGTAGCGTCCGTAAGTTTGTCATTCTTGGCCGTCTATGATATTCTTCGAATGATCTAAGACTTACGTCTTTAGACTCTTAGAGCTGTTTTCCACTGACGACCAGTTTTTTGCGGGTACGGTTTTTTGCAGGATCCAGTTTTCTGTAGTAGGTATGCTTGCAGGATCCCGCAAACAGAATCCTCGTGTGAAAGTTACTATATTAGCACCTATACTACTAAAACGCGATCCTGCAAAAAACCGTACCCGCAAAAAAACTGGACGTTAGTGGGAAACGGCTCTTAATATTGCTCAATTTACAGCTACTAATCATGCAAGGGTATTAGCCGTCGTAGGAATGGGCCATGTGGATGGCATTACTAAATACTACGGCCATATGAAGCAGGAGGATATCCTACCACTTCTTCGGTAAGATTTCATTGTAAAATGATGTTACTCCACATTTACGCTAGTTGCGAGGCGAATAGCGAGCGGACCACTTTTTCTACGTTCACTATTCGCCTTGCAACAAATCGCATTACGCTTTTGATACTTTGCGACTTTTGATCGATCAATTGAATCCGTTGAACCCACTTACCCGGCAATGTATCTAAAACCGCATGCGATTTGTTCCAAGGTGAGTAGCTGAGTAGATGAAGATAGTAGATGCTTACCACTGCGGGGTTGAAAGTAGGTTGCTGGTAAATTCAATTTGTTAGTAGTGTTACCAGCCAGGAATACCTTTAACCCCCCAATAAAAAATGTCGGTACTTAGGTCTCAGCATGTAGTTAGTAAAACGGTCGTGGTGTCATCTTAGTTCATCGTAGGATCACGGTCGTACATGCTTTGCCATATTTATTTGATGAAATATTTAATAGTATTAAAAAGCCTTTTAAAAACATGTCATATAAGAGGGTATGTGAAACATTCATTGCTCCCGTCAATGTCGTTTGTAATAAATAAAAATATTTTTTCTATTGCTTTGTTACATGTATTTTCAAAGATTGTACGACTGAGATTAATTTTCTTTACTTATTTTCAGTCAATAATTTAATTTCAATGACAACTCGAAAAATATATTTTGTTACGAAAATTTCTAACTGACTTACACAAATGTTAACCTAGACCGCGGTACCCATCTCATAATAAAGGTGAGAACTATTCCTTTTTTTTCTCGTTTTAATAATAGTAGGTATAGAATATCTCTATCCCTATGTTAAAGGTGGCGTGGAAAAATCCAACCAATCAATAGGGAATATTACGCAAAACTCTGCGTAGAGGGCGTTACAAGCGCAATCACAGGGCCTACCGCGTAAATCGAAAGTTCGGTTTCTGCCTCTCTATCGCTCTTGAAAGGTAGATAAAGAAAATTTTGTTTTTCGCGTTTCGCGGTAGGCGCCCCTTGTACACAAACCGCCTTGATGCATCAATGTCATAGTGAAAACTTGTCAAAACACTGTTTTACACAAACTAGTGCTGCACTCTGGCGGTAGAACATTGCACTAATACTCCCTATTTAATGGAGGGCTATATTAGGTTGGTATGTCGGAGTCGCGAGTTCGAGTCTCGCCCGAGACAATGATTTGTTACGTAGGTTTTCCAGCCCTTATTTTCAATAAAATGCACCACTGATATAAAGTTGTATGAATTAATTATTGATAGGTACCTAACTGATACCTGATACCCAATCCCAATAACAATTTTAATCTTTTCAGGATTCCACAGCCGCCGTTGTATTCTGTATTGTTTTGGAATGGCCTCAAATATACGTTTTATTTTCTGGTGTTTTCATTCTTCTACAGATTGATATTTGGTTAAGTAGGCTCCATTGAGACAGGTTTGTTGAAAATGTAAATTTCAGCAGTTGTAATTATTTAAGCTAAGTTATTTATAATAAATAATTACAAACAATCATTGAGCAGTTTTTCTACGTGTATTTTGTAACGGATATGAATTGAATATGAGTGTCGAAAAAAAGAGACAATCTCATAAATATAAATGTACCTATCATTGTTGTCTGCGGATTGAGGTATTATACACCGTGTTTTTAGGGTTCCGTACCCAAAGGGTAAAACGGGACCCTATTACTAAGACTTCGCTGTCCGTCCGTCCGTCCGTCCGTCTGTCACCAGGCTGTATCTCACGAACCGTGATAGCTAGACAGTTGAAATTTTCACAGATGATGTATTTCTGTTGCCGCTATAACAACAAATACTAAAAACAGAATAAAATAAAGATTTAAATGGGGCTCCCATACAACAAACGTGATTTTTGACCAAAGTTAAGCAACGTCGGGAGGGGTCAGTACTTGGATGGGTGACCGTTTTCTTTTTGCTTTTTTTTGTTTTTTTTTTTTTGCATTATGGTACGGAACCCTTCGTGCGCGAGTCCGACTCGCACTTGCCCGGTTTTTTTTCAACTCCGTTAATTTCAAGGTGTAGGTTAATTTCTGAGCTTAAATAAAGTCAGGTGCTTTCTCAAAGACATCGGTATTCTAAATAATTAAGTAGGTACTTAACTCAATTTTGGAGATAATCACAAGCAAACAATATTATAATTTATTCGCAGAAAAAGGGTTAAAGATTACACGTGTTAGTTTAAATATAGGTTTAAATATAAATATGTTTCATTATGATATTTATGACCAAAGATAATACTGTAAATATATACTGCCATCTTTACCTATATATATAAGTACGGAACCCTATAACTTGTTATAGGGTTCCGTACCTCAAAAGGAAAAACGAAACCCTTATAGGATCACTCGTGCGTCTGTCTGTCTGTCCGTCTGTCACAGCCTATTTTCTCGGAAACTACTGGACCAATTCAGTTAAAATTTGGTACGCATATGTAAATTAGTGACCCAAAGTTGGACATGACAAATGAATTTTAAACGGGGGGTGAATGAGAAAGTTAAACAATAAAGTTTTTCAAACTATATCGTGTTATATCTCGGAGTAATTAACAACGGAGACGCCATGTCAAAAATTTTCGGTACAAAATAGTCTGCCGTTTTTTGCGGGGGAGGGGCACATCAAATGTATAGGTACGTCATGTCAGATAAACGTCAGTCCATACATATGGTTGACATGTGGTTGACCATTGGCCGCCTTTTTTCGACAGAGGGGAACGCCTGTTAATGGCGGCTCCATTGTTAATTACTCCGAGTGTTATATCAAATAAAAGAGCTCATCATGAGAATTTCAAAAATGTTTTTTGTACAGTTTTAAAATAGGTACATAAGTTCAAAGTTATTTATGAAAGTAGCCAAAAAAATGTCATTCCCCATTTTATCTCCGAAACTACTGGGTCTAAAATTTTGGAAAAATACACAAAATATTGTATACAAAATAAAACCTATTAGAAATGGGCTGTCAAGCGTGTGTCGGAATGTGTGGAGCCCTTGAAACGCGAGTCCGACTCGCACTTGGCCGGTTTTAAATATTAATTCTATTAACGCCATCTTACTTCTGTGCAAAGAATATAACTTCTGTGGCTCAGTAGAGCCACATTTTTAAACGGAGGACCCATCGGAATTGCATCGGACCTTGTCGGACGCATCGGAACGGAGGAGAACGGAGGAAAGCTTTTGAACGTTCCCTGCAATGACATCTCTTAACATTTGACACTTGACACTGACAGTAACATATCTGCGTCAAAAGAATGGATGGTCAAAAGTTTTATGACAGCGTTTTACACAAAAATAAAACGCTAATTAAATAACTTACCCTATTCGGAACCTAATAATAATATTGAGAGTGGCAACACTGTTGTCGGTCGTATTGTCCTTTTCTAGCATATACGTCCCTCTCTCTCCCACACTCCCACCACAGCAGTTTGCTTTTTGGCGGTTGTCGCAAAAACAAATTTCCAACTCATTGTCTCAAAATTATACATATTTACACCAGGCAGGATTAAAACTTTAGGTTCCGAATAGGGTAAGTTATTTAATTAGCGTTTTATTTTTGTGTAAAACGCTGTCATTAAACAACTGTACCGCTATTCGGAACCTAATAATAATATTGAGACGTGTTTGTTATCGCCTGGTGGTGGGAAGACGCCAAGCCAATGTGATTATACATGTACTTATTAACTATGTATATGTAATATTATTATATTATGAGTGTTTAATTAATTATGCAGTACACCCTTTATTTTAACACCTGTGAGGAGAGAGGTATTTAGTAAAGCATACAATTTGATATTCCATTATATTATGATACTAACTTAACATTTTATATACGTACTTAATGTACTTATAAATGTTCAAAAAGAATAAGTGAGTCACCACAAGGGTGCTATACTTAATTACTTAAATGTATGTGAAAACTAGGTAAAAGAAGATGTGATAAGTCAGTCTACTCTTCAAGGAGCATACACATCTGTTATAAGGAGTAATGTAATTCAAGTATGAAAAGATAAAAATAATAAAGTACTAGAGTAGTTTTTATTTATAAGTCGCAATTTTTATCAAATTTGATAATAATTATCTATAATAGTAAAGTAAGCAGTTGCAGGAATATAACAAGGACAGGACATTTCTTATTTCCAGAATCCCTCGGGATTAAGTAGACGAATATTTTAATTATTCGTTATATATCACTATCACCACAAACAGAGTTAATAAAATTAGGTACTTATTGAAATGTCATAGGGAATCACTAAATTTATTTAATGACTGTAAGCCATATACTTGGTTATAGGTTATAGTTATAGCTATAAAATGCATTTAACCCTTTTAAACGCTTTACTAACGAGAACGCAAGTCAGTGTACATAAATAAACCTTGCTTAAAAGTGTGAAGGTTACTATGAGAGCTTAAGCCACAACACTCATGTGTTCACTGCGCTGTGGCACTAGTTATGACGCTTTGTGGTGTTTTTGTGTAGAATTGCTACAGAACTTTATCAATAATATTTGCAGAGTCATTCTAATTAAATTCATGTTTAGCTATCATAACCTTAATTTTACTCAAAAATTTGTATATATGTAGTAAGAGTAGTTTCTTAGTGGTTTACTTTATCTGGTGCCTACTGGTAGACATAAGCCTTTATTGGTTCTGACCGCTAAAGTGGCTAATTTTCTGTAAACTATTCATAGACATTGCTTAATTCTGAATATTCAGTTTTCTCTATTCAGTGTGTAAATTATAAGGAATCAGATACTTAATTCGAAACCCTAGCTCATCGCATAGGTGCTTTTAACCGAATACAAATTTATGTGCTTATTTCGTGATTTTACATTATTTGCTGTGGGAAACCAGGGGGTTCCCTATTACCATTTGCCGGGCGCCTGTGGCCCCAAAGCCAACAGCGCAGAGGCCCTTTAAGAGGGAGCTATTTTATCCAATGCTAGAATCAACACTTTGTCGAATCTATTATATATTTAGGTATACTTATCCTCCTTATGAACTAAGGATAATTGTTACTTGTTTATATCCCAATAATAGCATGATTGTAAATTATTTTATATTCTGAAATATAATATTACTTAATTTGGGCCAGTGTACTTTTGTATACTATATCTCTGGCCTACTACCTACTATAGGTTAGTCTAATAACATCCCGCCTCCTGAGAGGCAATATACAGAGTTCTTGGATATATATTCACGATATCGCTAAGTGTGTGGACCTAGTTTTCCGACACTTGACTGCATGAAATTATTGTGCACATTTTTTACAGGTCTCGAGCAAGAAGGGTACCTATATATATACCTATATTGAGGTCCTTAACTTGTGGATTTGGTAATAGGAGCAAGACACAGACGGGGTGTAAATTAATGATCCACCATGTTTCAAGAGATTCATGTGCATTGATGCCTTCAAGTTACACTGTACAGACAGACTATATAACTCTTTTGCAGAGTTTTGCCAACATATTATAATAAATGACTGCATTTGTTTGGGTGTACTTGTTCCACGACAAAAACATATTTATATATATTACAATGTATTTTTGAAAAGTACTCGCCTTTCAAAATAGCTTCGCCTTTTCGCAAGGCTTGCTGCTGTTTCACATTGTGCAAAGCAAACAGTATCGCAATGCTATAATTTTGTATAAATTGAGAACTAGAGGGTCATGCCCTAGACGTGACCGCCCAGAAGTTATACTAGAATCGTTCGTGCAAACCATTAAGTCACTGTTTATTAAAAACCTTATGACTGGGTACATTACATTCCACGGTGGGTACATTTGTTAAACGTATAGTATCAAACTATGACGAATAATGATAAGTGAATTAAGTGATAACAATATTTGGTCCGTGCATAGAAGCACGTGCCCTTGAGATTAGTGCATGGGTAGTTTAAAATAAACTTAATCTGTGCATAGGAGCACTTACGATCAAGGTGATTCGAATCCTCAAGGTTCACAAGGCAGACATAAGGGTGTAAAATAAAGCATTCATAAACGCCCAGTTTGGTCAGTTTTGTATATTTTTATTTCCAACATGCTTGTGCAGCACATGACAATTTTCCTATACCATGCCAGTCAGGGGTCAGGGATATAATAATTAAATAGGTAACCTTGGTTATGTCGTGTACCTACATAGGTAGGTACTCGTAAAAATGTTAACTGAAAGACTAGTGCTCTCGTCGTAGTAGTCTGTCATAGCAGGCATAGACTTCAAAGGTTTTTAGATATTCATAGGGCCGCTAAACGGAACCCTTTGTACACCTTGAGCAGGCTGTTTGTGCTCTTGTAATTTTATTTTCACACCATAAGTGATATTAAACATAGCTTATTTCAGAATTGAACCGTAAGCTATGTTGTGTCGTGAGCTTAAGTGAGCCTGATTTAATTAGAGTCCACTGATTATCTGGACCTTGGAGGATTGACCACACCTTATTCTAAATATCAATATTCTGCCTGGGCTTATGGTCGAATTTAGGTGACTAAATCTCTTAGTATTATCCATGTCACCCACGTTATGAGGCTTAGCGTCTCCAGACCACAATTTTATATTAGGGTGCAAAGATTTTTTCATCTTTAAAATAAAAATGAGTCGAGATAGGCCTGGAATCTTAGGTTATTTTATACCTATTATATTATAATTTTAGAGATGTTAATTAGTCCAATTTTGGGTTTAGCCAATAGGGTGTCCGGGACCCTTAAAATAGATTGGTAAACTAAAATGAAACCTCGAATAACGAAGCCTATTTCGACTGATTTTTACCCAGAACATTATTTTGTTAGAACCCTTTTCACTTGTCCTTTGTCCAAAAGGATGTATTTACATATTCATCTTTGTTATATTTTTATGATTGTGGCCTACTCGCTCGCCTGTGTTATGACCATATCATTTAATTTCTGACATGCCTTGCGCAGGCTTATATAGGTTGTAATATCATCATCAATAACTTGATATCAGTTTGTGAATGAATCAAAGATTCTTTGGCACACCTTACGCAGGTGGAAACATGGCAGCCTTGCGCAGGCTTAAATAGGTACACAACATATTGGTTTCATCACAAATAACTTGACGTTAGTTTGTGCCTGAATAAAAGATTCTCTTAGGCACACCTTACGCAGGTGGAACCATAACAGACATAGCTTAAGAATATCATTCAAATGAAGTTTATGGGTAATATTCCCTTAGTTGCGAGTTCTTCGCTCGACAAGGGAAAGGATTTACTTTAATAGGCACTTTTAGAAAGTGTCATTCACGGTGACGAGATTTGCCATAACTAAACTTTAACTCTACAGTTAGCGAATATAATTTGAAATTATGAAGCAAACCATGCGTCTTCGTCAATGAATCAATCTAAACATTCCCATATCGTTAATGCCCTTTCAAGTCACAGGCTTCCGATTTTATTTAAAACGTTTACAAGTGTAGGTACTATTTATGTAGGTAGGTAGGTAGGCTTAAAGATTGACCGTCTTGTATGTACCTAAAGTTACATATAGAATGAATAATCAAGTTATTCAAATCCAAAATAATACAAGCACATATAGCAACTACATTCAAGAGTTCTTTTAAGCTGTTAGTACCTGTTATTTTTTTAAAGAGATACCTATCTACCTACATTTTAACCATCTTTTTTTTTTTTTTTTTTTAAATCAAAGATCTAGTTGGAGAGATATAAATTGGTAGATAAGGAGTGAAATACTTAAGGATTTCCATGTCATTCTTGCGCAGAGCCATGCTAATCTCTCTCGTTATCTAGTCAGACTTAAGTTTACGTACTGCCGAAGTACTCACTTTCCACAAAAATAAATGCAATGCTTGCGATGTAGGTTTGTTCGTTACCTTGTGTCCCTCAGAGCGGAAATAGAAGCCCCAAGCGGGGCTTCGTCGACTCCTAAGCGGGTACACGTTATTTATCAGCAAGTATATTACCAAAAAAATTATTTTGGAATATTATATTTAATCCGGAACGGGATAAACCGACAAGTTGCTGATAGATACTTGGACAGATAAACCCTACACGTCTATAAGCTTCTACCTTAATACGTAGGTTCTACGTAACACGTATTAAACTATCCGATCCTTTCGTATTCGAAAACACAAATCACTTGAAAACTGAAGGGTATGCCTCCACACATCACCATTTAAGTGTTATACCTAATTTCAACCGTTATTATAGACACACAAAGATTTAAAGTAATAAGTAATAAGACTCAGAAGAGATACTTAATGTAGGTATAATATTAATTAAATTCTAATGGTGACAAGTGCACGCTTTACCAGCTCGATGTGTTTTCTAACATTATGTGTTTTAGTATTTTCATTAGCATAGCCACGGTGCGCGCAGGCAGCCTTTGAAAACTTACACATTACTATTCCGGATCGTTTTTATTTGCTAGATAGTTTAACGGACACTAAATTTAAATATTTATTTCGAACGGCAAAAGCCGTTAGAAACTGTTTTTCAATATAGTCAGCTAAACTGGGGTACAAATTCAAAAACTCACCAGCAGTTTAGCTTCACGACCTTCCAGATGGAAAAACAGCAAGCCAATGAGTTGGAAATTTGTTTTTGCGACAACCGCCAAAAAGCAAACTGCTGTGGTGGGAGTGTGGGAGAGAGAGGGACGTATATGCTAGAAAAGGACAATACGACCGACAACAGTGTTGCCACTCTCAATATTATTATTAGGTTCCGAATAGCGGTACAGTTGTTTAATTTGTATTTATTTAAACTATTTTAATGCAACTTGTATCTTTTCATAAGTTTTAAATGATGTTGCTATAATTATAAGTGCAATATTCCACTTTGTTCGAGTTATGAAAATAAATATCATGCGTTTTGTATTTCTGGCTGTCGATCATTTTTAGAGTTTTGTTTACATTTTACATTGCAAGTTTCAATTAGGTAAGTACAACAATTATGTTTAGGTTGTTGCTTATTTGTATGCTGAATATTGCGTGTGTTTACAATGAAAATACTAAATGCGGATGTAATGTCGACCGGGCGCAAGGCATTCATAGTAAATACCTAGAGAATACGAAGCAATCGGAAGCCGATGCTTGTCCATCTGAAAATCACTCTAATGTAGAAGAAGACGCATCGAGTGATATGGTGGTTGTTCCTGCGGGTGAATACCAACTCGGAACTGATGACGTCATGATCCAAGCTGATAATGAGGGACCTCAAAGAATAATTAAATTAGAAACATTCCTAATGGATAAATATGAAGTCTCAAATAAGGACTTCATGCAATTTGTGTCATCTACAAATTATAAGACTGAAGCGGAAACTTTTGGGGACAGTTTTGTTTTTACATTGTTTTTGAACGCTACATTCAGAGAAAAATTACAAGACTTCAGGGTGGCTCAAGCTCCGTGGTGGTATAAAGTTGATGGAGCCAATTGGAAGCATCCTTATGGCCCTGATTCAAATATTCAAGGTAATTTCTATGCATACATTCTGTTATTTTATTGTAAATATGTGTATAATTGTTTATTATTTTGGTAGAAGTTTATTTATTTAACAGGTCATAGTTAAAAAAATTTAATGCCAAGCTAACTGCAATTTTGATCTTTTGGTGTGGCTAGAGGATAGTTTGTAAAGCTGTTCTGGCTCGCCTGCCTGCTGAGGGGGGGTGAGAGAGGCGGGAAGTGCAGGACTAAGTACCCCTAGGGAGTTAAACTGTTTACTGATAGAACACATAATGAAGTATTAGAACAAATTAAATTATTTTCAGAAAATAATTTAATTTTCTTTTTTATTTAAAGTAGAAACACTACTATATAAACTGAAATAAATGTCATATACTAAGAAAAAGTGACCAAGGCCTCCAGTGCCAGTGTACTTGGAAAAATTCGACCTATGCCACTGTGGCCCGGTGGCCGAATGGCACAGGCACCTGCTGCGATAGCAGAGGATGCTAGTTCGATTCCAGCCTGGGGCACTGGAGGCCTTGGTCACTTTTTCTTAGTATATGACATTTATTTCAGTTTAGAACACATATGTAAGTGGTACAAGTACAATTTCAGACTCAATGGACCATCCTGTGATCCATGTGTCCTGGAGAGATGCTCAAGCGTACTGCAAGTGGAGAGGGGCTCGCCTGCCAACTGAAGGGGAGTGGGAGGCAGCCTGCCGCGGCGGGAAGCGCCAGACTAAGTACCCCTGGGGAGACAAGCTGTTCCCTGATAGAACACATATGTAAGTGGTGCAAATACCAAATTTTTTCAAATATTTTTTTGCAGTGCCGGATTTAGACATTTGCCGCCCGTAGGCTATGCCGATTTTGCCGCCCCTATCCGCCTCGCTTAAAGGTTTTTTAAAGTACTTTCCTGTCAGAGGCGTTTAATTTTATAGTACAACACACCATAGCCATATTAAAATGCATATAAGGTGACATCACAAATGTCACATTCTAGATATAGATTTATTTATATGGGCCGTTTTTGTCACTCAATGACGATGCAACCTCTTTATATTTGCCTGATCTGATCGGTGACCGGTGGGTACCGCTGGGTTTTGGCCATTGAGAATCAAGGTGAGGCATTGGCAGTCAGGCTGGATATAGCTAAGGAGTTTGGTCGGGTCTGGCATTAGTTGACTCTGCTCGAAAGACTATGCTATACAAATGGATCGCTAGCTTTTTATTCGGTAGACGCATATGAGCCGTATAGTAGACGGAAGCTGCTCCGATAGTGTGGACATTACCGCTGGCGTTCTACTAGGTTCTGTGCTATCATTCAATGATATGGTCAGATGGGTCACAATAAAATGTAGTTAGTTAAACGAAAACGCGAGCGCAGCGAGCGCGAAATTTTTTCGAGAAAATAGTAGGTAGGTAAATTTTTAGGGTTCCGTACTTCAAACGGAACCCATAATACCACGAAGATACAAGAATCGACGACCATTCCAAATTTACAATGCAGTCAGATGGGTCACAAATAATGTAGGTAGTTAAATGAAAACGCGAGCGTAGCGAGTGCTGGAATAACATACCCCCGCCTATACGTAACTCCAAGACACTATCCTCTTTTAAACTCCAGTTTAGAAAATATCTCTTTAGCCTGCAATTGTCGTGCTCGTTGCGTCCCATGGATTTCTCAAATTGTCAGACATAATTAAAAGTTTTTATTTTTATTTGCCAGAGTTTTACATGAATTTAAACCAATTTTTCGAATTTTCCGAATGTGACTATAAGTTATATTTATATTTCAACCTCTCAACCCCGAAAAATGTCTTATACTATATATACCTAATACCTATCCTTACCATCATAACAATTAAGCCAATTTGTAACTTTATTAGTAATTATATTATCAGTATTTTTATATATTTTTCATATTAATATGTTTATTTTGCAATATTGTCTGGTTACCACTACCGTTAGGTAATTGTTCTAAACTACCCTCCGGCCTGGGGCTCCACAGAATACCAGCGCTGTGGTATTTATACCAGAGCATATGCTGAGTGGTGTCCTTTTGTAGCCACTATAGCGGCGCCAAATTTTATTTTTGTAGTTATCTTACTCCTTTTTTCTTTTCTTTTTTTCACGTTGCTGGTGGACTTGTCTATTTCTGTGTAACATTTACCTTAGAAATTACCCTGTAACTAGCTTTAAGTGTTTTAGTGAGTAAGTTCTTCTCTCTCTTTTATAAATGAAGTGGCGCTGTATGTAGAAGGTTTTTACAATAAATGACTTTCTTTCTTCTTTCTTTCTTTCTAGCAAGCGCGAAATTTTTTTCGAGAAAATGGTAGGTACATTTTTAGGGTTCCGTACTTCAAAAATGTCTTGACATGACAGAAGGCGGCAAAATTGACAAATTATGCTTGTTATTTACAAATTAATTCCGGTCTACCCTATCTGAACAGCACATAAAATATATTTTTGACCCAAATTTGCCGCCCCCTAAAATCTGCCGCCCCCTAAAATCTGCCGCCCTAGGCTTCAGCCTACTCAGCCTAGTGGTAAATCCGGCACTGTTTTTTTGTCTTGAGCAAAGTTAAAAATATGATTTATTACTATTTAATACTGCCCTCCTAACAATAAGTGCAATAACGGCAATTTCAGGGGCCCATCTAGTCAGCGGCAAGTCACCACCTGCCTCGATAACGTGTTTTAGCATTGTTATGGCAGGTGTCCGGACTTCTCTACAATAGCCCAGTCTCATTGTCCACCCAAACTTCAATCCATAGACGTATGCTGTTCCGTTTTTTCTACAATAGTCCCAATGCCTGCTGCGACCGGTTCATGGGCGTTTATTGTTGCGCCTGTGAACGGGTTCCAGCAGGCGTTCTACATGACATTAAAGCTCTCCAAGGGGCCTCTACGTGTTGGATCTATATCCCCACGCAAGCCTATCAAAAGACCGGGATTTATAGGCCCGTGAAATCCAAAAAAAGTGCAATAACTCATATTAAATTATCCATTAAATAATATACCTTGTTCTCATACAACATGTCACACAAGCGACTGAGATTTCAAAATTAGTTATTGCACTTATCGTTAGGAGGGCAGAATAGTAACATCCTGTTGTATGCTAGATGCCGTGACCTCGTAATGCTCACGGTCCTACTACTAGTACTTATTAAGTCTGATGATTTTTAGTTTTCCGTACAAAACTTTTTTCACGGAACACTTATGGGATCACTTCCACAGATCACTTCGGTCTTGCAAATCAGCTAAATGCGTTTTTCTCAGAGACCTTTTTTTATAATTTTCAATCAGATTAGATTTTTGTTACACAATCAATATTCACCCGAATCAAAATCAACTCTATATCCTACACTATAGGTTCAGATTCAGTGCCAATTTTGGATTTGTTTCTTGTATGGCTGGGCCTTTTATGAGGAATAGGAGGTTGAAATTTTAAACACTCTTTCAGTATAAATTCATAAATTGCCTGAGTTTCTGATGAAAATGCATTGTTTAGTTTAGCCTAACAAACAATTTGGTCGTATATCAAGTAGCTATACGACTCGAAGTATTATAAAAGTAGCATAATTCGTCAATTTGACTAATGATGCATTATGCAACTAAATAGTCAGATAAACTTTTTGTCCTGTAGCAAGGTCGAATATATGTTTATTCTACCGTTTTATACAGCTAAATAGTCGGTGAAACTTATAGCTAGGTACTTGATCATAACAGATTTATATTGAGGCTAAATCTTTTGGTTGTTATCAATTTAATTGTTAGTCTAGCAAACTGTAGTTGTGTAGTAAGTAATGCACTAATTTAGAACTTATGCCTTATACACAATATATTTTTCAGGGCAAACATATGGCAAGGAACCTTTCCCAATCACAACTCTGCAAAGGATGGTTACATTGGCACCAATCCTGTGAACCTGTTTGAGCAAAATGGTTTTGGTCTTCATAATATGGCTGGGAATGTGTGGGAGTGGACTGGAGACTCCTGGTCTAAAGATGCTGTAAGTATGAACACATATTATATATATTTGGGGCATTATCTATGAAAAGGGTTATTGTCGATGGCTCGTATGCCGCGCAGCGTCGCGCGGTTTCGTAAGTACTCGTATTTATAACGGTGCATCGTTAATAATGTCGTAAGCGCCATCGACAATAAGGTCCCTTTTCATTGATAACGTCACATTGACCTCCTCCAAGTTGCCCATAGTGCACGGTTACAATTTAATCTTAAACTTTATGCTTTCCGTAGAAGTTATTGATGGTCTTTGTGTTTGTCTCGTTGCTGAATAATTCCCAATACTTACCTCAATGTCTTAAATACTCAGTTGAAAGCCTAAAACTAATTACGAGTAAATTCCAAACTACAACTCATACTGTTATTGTTGATATTGTTCTGTTTAGCAATTTTCCATTATAATGCCTTTATTTTATGATGGTTTTGACAAACATGCAATATGAGTGCCTAATACATCTGATATTTTGCCTACGAGTTAATCAGTATCAATCAGGGCCCTGTGTGCCCTTATGGTAAAGTATAGACTCCTAAAGATTTGGTATTTCTTTTCAGCCAAAAGAAAAGGTGAAAAAAGGTGGTTCATACTTATGCCATCGCTCATACTGCTACCGCTACAGATGCTCTGCACGATCTCACAACACTGAAGACAGCTCGGCGGGAAATTTGGGATTCCGGTGTGCAAAGTCCGCTTAACCCTTCAACTGCTAAAAACAGTAGGGCTACCGCCAATACCGAAAATCGTCAATTACGGGGATTTTTCTCTGAGACTAATTTACGCCTTCATTGGAGTAAAAGAGAAAGATGCCCACAATTTGCGAATTTCGGTTTTCGCGGCAACCGCTCAGCCACAGATGCGCACGGTTAGTCTTATTAATTATTAACCTTCGTGCATTCCATTAAACATTACAAAGGCGCATTATAATACGGTGAATTTTTTAAATGTTGAAAATGTTTGTATTTTGGAAACCGAATGTTAGTATCTCCATACAAAAATATGGGAAGTTTCAGAATTTTCCATTGCATAAGTTTCGCAACTTTGTCACAAATTTGCGTGGACTCGTATTTTGATATTATATTCGTTCCAATACATTATTACTTAAACGTAAAAAAATTGTATACTACCTACAAAGTCTTCCAAGTATTTTGTCGATGAAATTATTATACCTATTACGTAAATGAATAAACAATAAATTAATAATATATACTTAATTGAAAAAATTAATTAGATACATCCAGTAGGTTTAATTCCACCAAAGAAAATAGAGTGTATAGAGAGTTACTGTCATGGTAAATTATGCCTACATTTACTGCCATCTTTCGACAAAAGATTAAAACTAGAACGCCATTGGACTTTAATCCTTATTCTTTCATTAATAAGTGTTAATTTGTGAAAAATTTATGCCGTCGACTCAACAGTAGGCCAAAGGTATGGTGCAATCTTTTCGAGCGATGGCGCCATAATTTTTGGCCTAGGCCATGAATCTAGTATTAAACTGGATTGGGCATGAGTGGTGGGGATAACTGACAGAACGGGATAGTCTTATGTATCTTTCAGTAGGAGTAGCAGCGAAAGCACTATTATTGTTTGTCCTTGTCACAGTCTCACATTTTATTTGTTCCCCACCTTTTTTTTTGTATTGATAATGGTGGGCAACAAATGAATTCGACCAATCACAGTGTCGCATTTGCGTATGTTTTGTCCCTCACGGAGGCACGCGTATACCACTTCTATAGGATGCTACTTCTATGGCCTAGGCACACTGGTTCATATTTACCATGAGACACTGTCATGATGACAGTAACTCTATTCTCTTTGCCTCCACTATACGTAGAAATACCTACCCAATTTATTAATAAACGAATACTATGTTTACTATACATTTAGGTACCTAGCAACAATATCTTACTGATTGCCAAGGTTTGTGGTTATTTTGATATTTTAAAATATTATTAGTAGGCGTACTTTTATGCCCGAATAAAATGTTTACTTTGATTTGTCTTTTATTTACAAGTCTTTATTTTCTGTTCGAGTAAAGGTCAAGTGTGTTTGTAATTAAGGCGACTATTAGTATCGCACCACATCCGGTTGCGGCGCCAGTGTGAATGGCGAATGGAACTAATGATGATGATGAATAAATGGAATTGTCTGGTTATTGTTTTATAGATAGCGCCAAATGTACTTATAGGTTTTCACCAATTCTTGTTTTTTGGTATTTTATGAACCGGATGGTTTTATTTAAGCCAAATCGCATAGACCGGAACTATAAACAGGAAAAACCTACGCTGGCAACATCTATAAAAACATTTGACAGTCGCCATTGAATCTAGCACATGTAAAAAAATACTGGTGCATACCTACTAGTAGTGTGTGTGTGTGAGTGTGTGTGTGTATGTGTGGGTGGCATGTCACTACGATTTAATATCTTGTTTCAAGTATCTGAGGCAGGAAAGGCATATAGGTAACAAGAAAGGCATTTGTCGCCAGACCTGAAATTTCTAATACTTACTTACTGCCGTGGCGCAGCGACCCGAAGTGGATCTTGGCCTCTGACACTAAGGAACGCCATGCTTCTCTGTCTAGCGCCGTTTCTGTCCAATCGACGGCACCGGGCTTGTTCAGATCTTTCACGACCTCATCGCACCAGCGATACCTAGGACGCCCAACCGGTCGTCGACCATCCGGACGGCCCGAGTACGCTCTCCAAACCGCTCGATCTTCACCCATACGGACCACGTGCCCGAGCCATCGGAGTCTTGAGGCTTTATAATAGACAATGTTTTTAATCTTTGGGGTAATCAATGGAAACAATACATTAGTTTTACTTATAATTTATTTGCGATTTCTTTGTATAAAAAAGAACAACAGGTAAAACTGATTCCATACATGGTTTTATAACTGATTTAATTTTACTAAAATGGCGAGTTCGTTTCCAGCTGATAACATGGTCTGTCAGAACCAAAGAGCACCTGATAATTCAGTGTAAGTACAAAACAAAACGGAAGACTAATAACATATCAAAGGAAGAACATTGACAGCTACATCTATAAAACCCGTTACAAATTTGATCCTATGTACAAATAATTTTGGTAAACTTAAATAAAACATAAATTAAAACAAAACAATAAATAACCAACACAACCCTTTCAACGCTTCGATTAACTTACATTTGCATTGAACATTTGACACAGTACATTTTTTTGTACTCATAATTATAAAATGTAATAATATGTGCAATGTGGGATTTAAATTATAATAAAATTTGAACAATAGCAACTACATCAATCCTTATAAAATCAATTTATCTATTATATCATACCATCTCAATAAATTTTAACTAGGTTTTCATAATTTAATATTAACTTGTTTTTTGTCGCTTCGCCAGTGCTTTAAAATTAACATAGGCAAGGTACTCGATTCGTATATGGTGAACACGGATCTCACGCAAGCACCAAGCATATCGCAAACGGCGGCTCGGCCGTCGGGTAACGTAGAAAACTTTACGCGATCACAAATCTAGCTTTAACGTTATCTTATGAATAAAATATACACCGTTTACACCGCTTAACCGTATGTACACTAGATAAAAATCACATTTAACACTAGGAGCCGGGGCTCGGTTCGTGAACTCGTGACGTCACAGGGGCGCGTCAGTTGCCGGCCGGCAGCACCGTGCGCGCGCGCAGCGTGCCGTTGAGCAGCCCGCTCTTCAGGCTGCCGTTCTTGTACGGCGCCTGCGTCTCCAGCTCCGTCGCCTGCGCCGCCTTGCCGTTCGCGCCGGCCGCCACCTGCCACGGAAAAATACAGTCCAATAACATACTAAGTAGGCCAGTCATATCGAACATTAAATTCGCAAGCTAACGGCTAGTTCTGATTTTTTAATATGTTGTTAGGATCACTACCAGCATTGTAAATCCAAGTTTGCAGCTTCGAAAGACCTGTGCTAATTTTGCACCACTCAAAAAACCGCGATATTTTCGTACTTTTTTTGGTATTCTCTATATAAATCCTAAACTATGCATTTTTTATCAAAAAGGTCTAGGAACTAACTAAAGTTAACTAAAATTGATACAATTTGAGACTAAAATCAACTTTGTAAGTTCAATATTTACCGAGATACCGCTCTGCAAAAATGGGCAATTTTATCCAGTATAGTGAAATTTTAACATTCGGGCAATTTTCGACCCCGAAATCAGAAAAAAATACTTATTTTACGGGTAATTTAATAAAACGATGTTGTAGCAAATGTAATTACCTTTAATATTCAGCAAACAATGATATCGCTTGACTGTGGGTACCGTTTACTCACTAAGCATTTTTCGCAAATTTGCTCTGTTTAGTTCTCACAATGGTTTGAGGGTAGTATGAATTATAAATATTTATTAAACATATTTAAAAGATATCAAAAATAACATTTAGTTAGAGCTGTTCATTTTGAGATAATTCAGTCTAAAAAATAGGCATATCGACGTCGTCTTCAATTTCTTCTGCGATTTGAAGCTTGGCGACGTTGTGACAAGAGACACCGGAGAAAAATTTGCATAACTCTGAGCATTTAAGGCCTGCTACTTTTATGCAGGTACAGCCGCCTCCGCTACAGCCTGTCTTGTACCCGCAAAATTTCAAAAGGACCGGAGGTGCCACTACTTCACTCGTCATTTTTATTGGAATGAGAATGATGATGTTTGGTCTTTTCCCATCCCCATTGAGTTGCATCGTTTTCCACCCCCAACCACTTCTGAATTTGGTGGTAAGTTCGGTAAGCATGGAATGTTGCACCATCTTCCGTTGGAGGTAAACGGGCCAAGTCAACCTTAGCGAAGGCGGCTGTTTTTATATTTTTTTTGTAGCGTAAGCTATGGAGCATGGAGTGTATTTTTTGTGTAGTCCCCTCCATATAAAGCTACTAGGCATTTTGCTCCGGCATCTGCGATGGCTGGGTAGGCTGCATTAGGTTGCAGGAATACTTCAGCTATGGTGATAAGCTCAACGTTCTTCTTAACGGCGCTCCACAGTTTGTTCCTCACATGCCAGAAAAGGGCAGAGGTAGTGTCACACCCAGTGAAGGCGGGGAGAAACAACTCGAATCCTGGAGGAACTTCCAAATCTCCGCGATTAAATGAAGTTGAAGAATATTGTATGGGGCCAGAGTCACCACTGCCACTTTTGACGTACCCTGCAACGATATTCCTCACGGAGTTGTTACGATGCCATATCACCTTGTGCAGTAAGAAACACCCATCTACCACAACAATCATGTCGGCTCCTACTGAGATGCTTTGAGGTAGCGGAGTGAAAGCTGAGTCGAACAACGAACCCTCTTCTGTGAACAATGCCGTGGGGGGTGGAGCTAACTAAGCAGAGCAAATTTGCGAAAAAAGCAGTTTTCCTATTTTTTGGACTTTTAAGATTTGTGTGTAAACGGTATACCAAAGGACTTCAAAACGCTACCCATGAGCTCCATCATCCGACACATGGATATGGTGGGAAAAGCTCTTGAGTAGTTCACGGATTTTCTCTAGGGGGTAATTGCACAAAAAATCCCTATGGGTCGAAGTGTATCCGCAAGGGCCCCCGAATACAATAAGATAAGATAAACGGTATGGTCTAGAGATGTCGTTCTGTGCTTCAATTAAAGGTAGGGGAGACCGAGGAGAGTTGTGACAGAGGAGAGTTGTGACATCGTAAAATTTTTGGAATCTATTAACTAGAAACTAGGTCGCAATAGCGAGCGTTTGTTAGTTCAAGTTACGAGCTAACAAACTCACACTGTTGCGACCTAGTTTCTAGTTAATAGATTCCAAAAAATCGACAATGTCACAACTCTCCTCTGTCACAACTGACCTCGGTCTCCCCTAATTACATTTTCTAGAACATCGTTTTATTATTTTAGCCGTAAAATGAGTATTTTCCCTGATTTCGGGGTCGAAATTAGAACAAATCTTAAAATTTCGCTATACTGGATAAAATTGCCCATTTTTGCAGAGCAGTATCTCGGTAAGTATTGAACTCACAGAATTGATTCTGGTCTTAAATTGTAGCAATTTTAGTTAACTTTAGTTTGTTCATAGACGTTTTTGGTAAAACATGAATAGTTTAGGAGCTATATTGAGAATACTAAAAAAAGTATGAAGATTTCGCGGTTTTTCGAGTGGTGCAAAGTTAGCACAGGTCTTTCGAAGCTGCAAACTTGGATTTACAATGCTGGTAGTGATCCTAACAACATATTAAAAAATCAGAACTAGCCGTTCGCTTGCGAATTTAGCAATTTTTTGTGTTAAATATGACTGGCCTAGTGCCAGTTGCACCAACCACATTTGACAGACTGATCATCGTCAGCCGGCGCGCCCCGCGCCTTTACTATGAAACTTTCCATACATAAAAATTTAGCGAACTCTTTAACGTTCGTAACAGTTTGGTGCAACCGACCCTAATTCATGCTCGCGAGAGGGTGCTAACAATAGTTGCGTCGTAAAATCCTATATGGTGATATTGATGTTTTGTAGTTGGATTTGGTTTATATATTATTGCTATCATATTCAGACAAATAACTACCTTATTTGTCTGAATATGATATCATATCATATCATATCCACAAAGGCAATTACTCCACCGTGACCTTCAGTCATTCATGAAAGACTAGGTCCGATCGCTAATAACAATTTCTATAATCTATAAATTAGTAGATAATGCTTTCAAATATTCAGCTATTTCAGTTACAAAGCTGGGAATGGTCGATTGGTGAATTAAATATTAGTTATTTACGATACAAGTGCGGAAAGTAGGAAATTCGCAACGAGTGGCGATAAATTAAAACACGACCGAAGGGACTGTTTTAAATCGACACAAGTTTCGAATTACCTGTTCGCACGTGTATCGTATAGCGTTTTACAGTACATATGGTCCTTTAAACTTTTGACATACGCACGGAAAGTACCATAATATACATATGTACCTACTGTAAACGGTATTTAGAAACCTTTTATATTTGCTAAGTCCGCAACCTATGTTGCTGCGGATGGGTAGTGTAATTCGCCAGTAACTGGCCGGTTTTAGTAATTGGCCACCAAATGAATTCTATTCCACCTATTAATCCTCCTAAAGCCCAAGGTCCTACCTATAGTACCTATTCAGTTCGATAAAATTTAAATCCTATTAAATTGGAACAGAGTAGCTTTTGCTTTGTTTCGTTTAATTTTCCAACAACACAAAATCAACTATTCGTACACTATAGGTTTAAATTTCAATGGCAAATTTTGGATTTTTCATTGGTATGGCTGGGCCCTTAGGAGGATAAACAGAGTTCATTTTAGTATAAGGTTTCAATAACTAGCCAGCCTTCAATAACGTGAATAGAATTAATTTTTAGTTTAGGGCGACCAATTACTAAAATCGGCCAGTTACTGGCGAATTACCTACCCTACTTATTAAAAACCGGGCAAGTGCGAGTCGGACTCGCGCACGACGGGTTCCGTACCATAATGCAAAAAAAAAACAAAAAAAAAAAGCAAAAAAAAAACGGTCACCCATCCAAGTACTGACCACTCCCGACGTTGCTTAACTTTGGTCAAAAATCATGTTTGTTGTATGGGAGCCCCATTTAAATCTTTATTTTATTCTGTTTTTAGTATTTGTTGTTATAGCGGCAACAGAAATACATCATCTGTGAAAATTTCAACTGTCTAGCTATCACGGTTCGTGAGATACAGCCTGGTGACAGACGGACGGACGGACAGCGAAGTCTTAGTAATAGGGTCCCGTTTTACCCTTTGGGTACGGAACCCTAAAAATTAAACTCCGCAACAAAGACAGCTAATGCTGTCCTCGAGGCATGTCAGCCATACTCCAGTAGGCTAAATAAACCTTACCTTTTGCTTAGATTTGCGGTTGCCGTACGACTGGTTGTAGAAGTCCTTGAACAGGAAGAAGAACATGACCGCGTGCATGCCGATCCACCAGACGAAGGCCCGGGGGTAGTCGCACTCGATGAACAGCAGCTGGAACGCGTGCACCATGATGCCGATGAACTGGAGCTGGAAACGGACAATGTTAATTAGTTTCTTATAATACAATATACCAAGCAAGCAGTGGTGGCCGAGTGGATATGACGTCTGATTTTCAATCCGGAGGTCGCGGGTTCAAATCCTGGCTCGTACCAATGAGTTTTTCGAAACTTATGTACGAAATATCATTTGATATTTACCAATAGCTTTTCGGTGAAGGAAAATATCGTGAGGAAACCTGCATACACCTGCGAAGAAATTCAAAGGTGTATGTGAAGTCCCCAATCCGCATTGGGCTAGCGTGGGGACTATAGCCCAAGCCGTCTCGCGCACGAGAGGAGGCCTGTGCTCAGCAGTGGGACGTATATAGGCTGAAATGATGATGATGACGATGAATACAATATACCAGGGGTCTCCAAACCCCGGCCTGCGACGCGTTCCAATCCGGCCCGCCGACACCCAAAGCGCCCACTGTCCGGCCCGCGGGAGCCAGGCTCCAGGGGTTCAGCATTCATTGAGAGTGGAACTGTTCCTAACAGCAGTAAACAGACACCCTCTCCCGGCGCAAAAACCGACGGTGGCTCGCGCGAAAGTTTTTGAGGGGCAATATGGCCCTTAGGCAAAAAAGTTTGAAGACCCCTGCAATATACTATGTATGAGAAAATCTAAATAACGCTTGTGTTGTTGGTACTCATGGTACTAGACGACGAAATACAGATATAGTCCATAATTGTTTTTCATCGTATTTTCTCGTAAACGTCCGTAATTGTCATGCTACTTCAGGCAAACTCAGTACTTTTTGTATCAAGACTGACTGAAATAGCAAGACAAGTTCGTACGTTTCCGAAAATACATACGAAGGAAAATAATTAGCGTTACATCTGTATAAGTACACGTTGTATAACTTGTATAGTTTACTTGCTAATTATGAATATTCATCCTTATCACCGGCAAGAAAGTTGATCACAGGCGCTAACCAAACCTCGCTAATATACAAAACTACGCAATACGCAATCGAATATGGTAAGTAAAATACTGTCAATTAATAAGTAAATTTCCGTACTAAAGATAGTTTTATTATTATCTGTCTGAAATCTGGTTTTGTTGGCCTTCACACTGCCATTTCATCATATTATAATGTAGGTGCGAGATGTGACATGTCTGTGGTAAAAAGCCACAAGCAGATTGCGATGCGTGCGAACATCATTTTTTTTAAAGGAAGTTGCTAGAACTAAAGCGAATTTTATGCTATGTGAGATTAGTACATATTTACATATCCGAGTAGTCCGTAAGAATTCTTATACCAATAGTATTAAGGTATGAAATAAAAAATGTATTTGTCATCGGCTTTCTGCTGCGTTGACACGCCATCGAAACACTCGAAGCGCCTGACAGTGGAATCCATTAGCTTGGGTTACTCCCACTAGTTAACACCAAGTGGTTACCAGTAACTACTGGGAATTGTTTTCCCACCCTTTACCACTGGTAACTACTGGAAAAAATAATTCCCAGTAGTTACCACCAACTTGGTTTGGTGGGAACTTCCCACTGGTAAAGGGTGGGATTTTTTTAGTACTTAAGACTACCGTTTAACTGACAGCCTTTGTGTCATATTTATAAGGGCCAATTCATAACTGTAAAAATTTAGGTACTTCTTAACTTACACCGACTATGGATAGCTTTTATATACATACATATAAACTTGAAAGTAACGCTTGCAGATACGTCACAGACAAGACTGCGTGTCAAATTCAAACGTAGCTACTATTTTCTAATAACTTTACAAAAGGACATAGTTATATCACTTTTATGTAAAATAATTGTAGTGTAGCAAATAATTTTGGTGCGCTGTTTTATCCGCTATTATTAATACCGTAGGAATGTACTCGTATATGTAATGAAACATTTCGTAAAATAAAATTTACCATTTGCAGACCGGTGAGGTACTTCTTCCACCAAAGGTACTTCCTCACAGAGGGTCCCATGGCCGACAGCATATAGTACGTGTACATGACAATGTGCACGAAGGTGTTGAGCAGCCCGAAGAAGGTGGAGTGGCCTCCGGGCGTGAACTTGACGCCGAACCACACCGACATGGGCATCACGCCGTGGTGGATCACGTGGAGCGTGGATACGTGGTCGTACTTCTTAGCTAACACGAAGAAGATCTGAAAGGAAAATAATTGTTTGATGTACAACGTTCGAAAAAAATAAAGTGTCGGCCATTTATGTACAGTTCAGGCACAAGCCTCAATCGTATGTTTTTTCCTCTTTTTGTACGTAACGCCATACGTAGGTACGTACTAATAGCCATGTCAGATAAACGGCAGTCCACACAAAAGTAGAGTTAGACCAAGAAAAGTCTGCAGCGATTTTGATAGCCCACGCAGTGTTATTTTAAATGTAAACATACACATATAAATAACACTTGCACTGCGTGGGCTAACGAAACCGCTGCAGACTTTTCTAGGTCTAACTCTATGCACAATTGTGCAAGGGTTTCGGCAGAGCGGTAAGCTCTTAAAGGCGACTCTGGTTATTAAATGCTCTAAGGATACCTACCTAGTGGCCTTCCTTAAAGTCCATCCACCTTTGTTATAAGTTGTAATTGAACTATCCTAAGTAGCATTGTTTGCGTAACAACGTAGAGAAGTCTAGATTTTTTTATAACGGAAATGACAAGTAAGTCTTGGAATAGGTATTTGTGGCACGTGTAGATGCTGTCATACATAAATTAAGTAATTTAGTATAAAAATAAGTTTTATTACAGTTAACTACAGCCTACTAGTGCTTGTATAACGAACTAATTACAGTAACAACTGCTTGTTGAAGATGTAATACATATACCGTACCTATAGGTACTAAAGACAATCTAGTATAATTATTAATATATACTTATTATGTTGTTGAAGTCTGTTTTATTGATCGTTAAATAACAACAATTATTTTTAACTAGTCTTTGATATTTTACTTAAGTCGAGAAAAACAACGTAGGAACGTACTTTATACCTATACCTAAGTAAATATGAGACAATTCATGCCAAACAAAGAATGGTTTTAACTTTTATCGGGTATATGTGAAACCGTGAAATTTATTTAATCTATTCTACACTTCAACTGATTAGGACGTGATCTGAGTGGTCAAAAAGTATTATATACTTTAGTTCTTATGCTCGTACTTAGTTGACTTAGTGCCGCCGAAAGTAAATTACATTGACCCAAAATCTACAAGCGATTGAAAAGATATAAAAAGATAAACTCACCGTATCAAAAAATTCTGTGAATTTTGAGAAGTAGTACCACCAGCAAGCGTGTACCATCTGAAAATGTGTTAAGATATATTAAAACCACATATAAAAACAAAATATTGATTGACAATATATTTTATTAAGTGCGTACCATAAAAAATACGCACGTAATTCTTAAAGGAGTTATAAGAGTGAAAAAAAATATGAAGTAAGAAAAATCTAAAGAATTGAAATTGTATAGGTACTTAACTCGAATTATTGGTAGGTAGTTAGAACATAGAAATAATAAAACCAAAAAGATGTTAGAATTTTGGTGCAAGAGAGCGTGCAGTCATTCGTGCATTTGTGGTATTAAGAAAGGAAAATCTACAAGAAGATAAGTTGTTGTCAAGTCTATTAGTGAAAAACGTTTGTGGATAACATCATAAAACTGGTCTACGTGCATATATAAAAATAACTTATATATATAAGTATCTAATACTCCAAAGTAAAGACAGATTTTTGAAGCATTTGAGGCTACATGTTATATTTATACTTCAAGGGCAGGTTGGCCTCATATGTTTTTCAAATAATCATTCAATTTCATATAATCCAAATGCTATGAATGATTCGGGGCTCCACGAGATGACAAATAAATAGGCGTCGTTCAAACAGACACGTAAAATAGACTTGACAACAATCTATTGGTTTGAGAAACGCCAATTAAGAAACGCTAAATTTAAAGTTCCCGGTACACAGGTACCTATAACGAAGAAAGAAACATCGGTAGTGTAAAAATGTGTTAATTCCTCTATTCCCGATAAATAGTTCGTTAGAAAGTTCTGAACGATTTATGTAATTTCCGATGAATATGGACGATGCGACAACACGCATACCTACAAGTTTCATTACATTGCGGGTTTTGATCGGACGGCTGAATTGGGCGTAACCAACAGTCCGCAATGTAACTAAAATCGCATGCGAGTTCGCGCGCCGTCTAAATCAGCCCTATGTCAGAGACTTGGTTCCAAAAATGGAAACCTTTCTTAATAAGCATTTCTCATATTTACACATAAATGCATGCGTTTACATGCTAAGATCTACTACAGTAAACAAATTATAAGATTCTAATTGGAAAATTATATTACAACAAGGGTTCAAATTTACACCGAGTCGTTGCTCTCAGGTCTCTCGGTCAAATAGGTACTTGAAACAATAGGTATATACGTATATATTATACCTACGTTTAAAAGGGAAAGAGGTGCGGAGTGGAAGAGACAAACAGAACAGTAGGGGAACAGCAGTAGTCAAAGAAGGAGGGGGCTAATCTGACAGGATAGTATAATAAAAGGTTGAAATGGTAAATCACCCTCATTGTCTGTGGATGTTTGGAGTAGTCGACGGGCTGACATTGATAGTTATACCTGCCTGTGAACCATCCAGAGATCCCGATCTGAAACAATACACCGACACCTGGCCCTGTGTTACTGGTATATATACATCTTCGACAATCTTAGCACAATAGCCGCATGCTATATCGTCTTCATAATCAACTGTTACAGGTTAGTGTGCAGTATAACTTTGATAACTTTCCCGTAATCCGAATGACGCATGGTGACGCTGCTAATGAACTATTGTTCTATACCACTGAACACGGAATTAACGTGATTTTAACTATAGTAGCCGCGAATCAAACTGAGGACTGAGGTCATATCGCTATCTCTCTCACGACAGCCATGTCCATGCGAGTGCGAACAAGAAGTTTTAGGACCCCGGTCGACAAGTTGGTTTCGCATAGGTAGTTATAGGGTTGATACATAGACAGTATCCTAGCCATACATCTAATCGCGTCAGCGTGCGTCATTTAACGCGCTCTACATCTTATCACCTGCAGTTGAGCTATGAACTGCAAGTTCTCAGTTTATCACCGCGGTAAGTATTTACGTTTATCATTGTACTGAGGACTTGGGTTCACTTTTCAACTGAGTCGTTAATTCAGGCGGCGCGATATGAAAATTGTCTGAACGTGATCGTTGGACCATGTAAATAAATAGCGTCACATACGTGAAGCGGACTGTAGCGTGAATCAACGACTGGCCTTAAATTTTAATTATAAATCTTGCCTTTATTTCAACAAAAATTAACATTTTTCATCTGACGTTAACAATTTGCCGTTTATAAATCAGAAATGCACGACGAATAGTCAATATCAGATTCATTTAACTTTTAAATTGTTAATTTAACGACGCATAATCAAACGTAATCTGACATGGAAAACCATTTTGAATTTGGAATTTAATAGCGCGAGAATACCGTAAAAATTGAAAGGGTTTTCGAACGTCTTTTACTTTTGTTATGCATGGTGTGTCTATTGTTGAAATAAGTGCTTCAAAATCCTAGCTACATTAAAACTACCTATATTTCCAGATAATTCCTGCAAATGTAAAATATTATATTACAGTGCATGGTTAGTAGTATCGTCGCATACTGGTCCCCGGCTACCTGGTAGCCTACTTACTCTCGTAGCCAGGGGGTTGTCCGAGTAGTCCACTGGTTGGCACCTTAAGCTGTAATACTGCAGCCAGCCCCCCATCAAACACTGGCCGTGGGCATTTCAAATTAAATTATCGATTCGATGATTTGTTAATTAGTTTATATAAGTTAAACTTGCAAACTAGTGATAAATTAGGCATACGTAATCAGTCACTAGTTTGAGTTAAATTATGTTATTTTTCTTTATTGTGGAATTAATGCTAATATGTAGGTATGTACTTACACGTAGTGCATATAATTGTTAATTATTAAAATATTTAGCTAAGTTAAATAGATATATATTTTAAAAAATTGGCTTAGGTGTTAGTACCAATTACCTATAGGTACAGGGTGTTTCTTTTATTACGGGTCAGACGAAAGCCAACGATAGAGGACCTTAAATGCTAGCGATTTGACCCCCATGGGCCCCACGGATGAACAGTGAAAATTAGGATTCAAGTTCAATCAAGTTACAATGGTTAAGTTAATTAGCACGGTTCAGTAAAAACCATTAATTATCGCTGAACAATAATAATGTGGTGTTCAAATGAGTAGGTAGTGTCCATAAGATTCTCTATCATTGGCATTCGTTATCTGCGTTGTCTGCACTAGAAGCAACACCGTTTGTTTTTTTAGGTGCATACTTCTCTACCTGGCGGTCTAGCACGAGTTGCGTTCTCGCGCAACTCATGCTAGACCGCCAGGTTTGATACGGAATTCATCAAATTCCACGGTCGTTCTGTATATACATATATTTGTATAAAAATATTGCAATAATAATATCATTGAAGGCCTAATTTAATTGCCCTCTTCATGACCATGACGCAATGTAAAACAAAAGAAACTAGCATTGTTGTGTAAATAACAGTTACGCGGTTATAACACTGATGCGAATCCGCATGCCGCTCCTGTGTGTGAGTGAGACAGTACTACGTATATAGTGATATCCCGCTCGCACACCGCGGTTCGCATCAAATGTGAAGATCTCCTTATACATAGTAATACATATTATCGAAATAATGGGGTTCTTGCGGGAGGTTGACAGTCCCTTATTATTTGCATCATTAAATATAGGTACTTTATGCACATATTAATGAATATACTTTATGATTATGACCTCGGCGCTCCGTAATGCGACGATCTTATATACAACTAACCTCTGCCTGCGGCTTCACCTGCACAAGTCGTTAAACTTGCTTTACTCATAACTGAAACTCTCGTGCTAGATCTCTACCCCTACTTTATCTTACGGGATAAAATCCGAGAAAAAAATAATCCTATAGCCGGCGAGTATAGCCTATCCTTGTGTCTAAATTTATGGAGGCACATACGTATGTGCCTACTCTACATCCAAACATAGAATCATTCACTGTTTAAAATAGCGTACAACGTTTAATCGTCATCAATAATCGAATTTAAACTGTCGTGAGTCATGCTAAGACTAAGCTATTAATACGGTTTAACTGAAGTATTTCTGGTTGTTTGCGCGACATTTTTCCGAGAGCCTAAGTCTACATTTTCAAGCACAAACATGTCGCGCGAGGCTCTCCGAAACATGTCGCGCGAGACTAAAACACGTGAGTTATAGCGTATCATTATAATTAGACGAATTAACTTAGAGCGGGGCCACACTAGCGATTTGCGAGCGAGGCGAGCGCGCAACGACTTCGCTCCATTCCAGTATGACAGTACGCAGCGAATTCGCTGTGTGCTCACGGTGAGATCGTTGCGCGCTCGCGGCGAGAGCGTTACGCACACGCGGCGAACTCGTTGCGCGCTCGCCTCGCTCGCAAATCGCTTGTGTGGTCCCGCTTTTAGTGAATCGTTATACAGTTGAATAGCTTCTACCACACGAGGTACTATCTGCTTCAAATAGGACCCTTGTTGACGATATCTCCGGTCATGAAGCAGCTATCGTCACCGTCATTAAGGTGCTATTACAATGTCACAAGTTTCAACCAGTAATTAGACCTCCCTACGCAGAACAATAGCATTGAGCAAGTGACAATTAACTCAATATGAGAACAGGCTGATCATAGAAACCATCATACGTTTATACAATTGTAATAAGCGTAAAAAATACACGATATACTTACTTTTTAAATAATTTAACCCTTTATAGGACTAGGCAAAAATTTAAAATAAAGAATACAAAAATAAGACCAATATAAAAAGAATACCTATAAATATTTTTGTATTTTTTTCTTATGCAGAATTTTTAGGACTTTAAAGAGGCAATGAGGTTTGAATCGTGTATTTTTTAAATCTGGTATACTGTTAAAGGGTTAAACTAAATATAAAATTTGAGCTTAGGTCTTACCTCATAGAACAACCATGTACTGAACAACACTTGTGAAAAATTGTATACTATTAAAATATTTTTTAAATTGTATGGTTTTCGGTTTTCCATAAACCTTGGTCCTAGAACCTGCAAATAAAAAAAAATGGACATAAGTTTATAAAAAAGTTGCTAATAAGTTACCTAACATGATTAATGTAAAATAATTGTACTATACCTTGACTAGATAAACGTAGCTTAAACATAATATTAATGTAGGTAATGGGGAACTCATCAGGAACCATGGATTTGTCCGGGAATCTGTAAAACAAGAAAATAAAGTTAAATAATAAAGATTTGGTGGCTAGAGTAGTTTTTCCTTTTCCTTTTAATACACCCTTTTCATGGATAATATACACAAGGAAAAGTAAATAAATGGAAACTTATCATTTAGGAAATAAAAATGAATTATTAATGCAGAATTAAGAAACATAATGGGGCCATGCGGACCTTCAGATGATTAGGACGGAACTGAATTATACATTATTAGTACTTGTTAGGTTGACAAAAGCCTGCTTAACATAGGCACATGCCTTAAGGAATATAAGATGTCTTGGGGGACTCAAGTTAATAATAACTTAGTTTTTTTTTCGGCATATTCACATGTACAATTAGGTGTAGTTTTGAAATATTTGTGGTAAGACTAACCAAGCCACAAACTATGAGCAAGACTTGTAGTAAGTACTTTGAGTATGAGGCAACAATATATATACATACTTACTTAAATAGATAATTACATAGTTAAATAAAAAAAATAGTGAATAACACTTAAATAAATGTCCTCAATGGGTTCTTAACCTTTGACTAGCAATTGACAAGTTGTGTATTATAAAAAAATGATTTTCAAAATAAGTGATGATGAGACATTTCTATAGGTTGTCAGTTAAAGGTTATGTAAAAACAAAGTTTTATGAATGGAAAATCCAATATCAGGCTTCTCTAGTAACAATTCTTGTAGAATATTATTTTTATTATATCTTTGCTAGGTATAATATTAACAAAGTATACTTTCAGTGATTAGATTGACTTGAAATTTGGATGTGGATAAATGTTTAATACCATATAATATAAAAGTGTACTCGGATGCAAATAAAACTTGCTACTTAATGCAGTTTTTAAATTAATGCACTAATTAGTACTTTCAGCAGAGAAAAGCCTGTGTTACATATATTATTTTAACAAGAAATTCTTAATTATATTTCAAGCAAGTGTTATAAACTAACCCAAGTTTGTGTGTTATAATATGAATGCAGAAGAGCTACCGGTGGGGTTTTATGGGTCAGCTGTAAATAGAATCTGTCCTGACACACTGAACTGTTAATTTTAGGAGTGGTGTCACACTGTGTGAAAAACTATTGCACTCAAGTGTTTTACTATAGGTATAATTTAATTATTAATGACATTAATAAGAATAATAAGGCCTCTGCTGTTAGGTAATATTTAATTTATATAACTAAAAATTAATTTAAAACAAAATATAACTTATTGATTAAAATGTTTTGTATTGTAAAAAAAAATTGCGCATACTTAATACTAAAATGAATAATTTTATTCACTTACCTCCATATTTATCCATAAATTTATGCATGCGGTCTATATATTCTAAAACTAGCGCCATTGTGTTGATAACTGCAAAATAAAAGAAAACGACAATTAAAAAATAAGGTACTTGATCGTCACTTATTTTACCCGGGGTTTTTAGGTAGGCGGAGTCGATGCAACAAAGTGATAAGTAAGGTTAGTGTACCTTTTAAGGACAAGTTGACTGAATCCAAACACTGAACTTATTTTGCATGGATAATATAGGTAAAACTTAAAGAGTTAAATTAAAGCTATACAAATATTTAGCACAACAGGAAGCAATTAAAGGAATTTTAATAAAAAACATCGCTGGAACTACCCAGCCCGTCAATTTCTTGGCCGATCTGACTGACAGGTGCGGCAGGATGATTGCCACAATAAAAAAAAACTGGAGATTTTAAGGATAGCAATAAAAAATATCATGAACTGGAAAAATATGAAAATAATAATGGAAAATATACTTGGTCAAGCAGATCTTGTCAGTAGAAAAAGGCGGCAAATTTGAAAAATGTAGGCGCGATGGGTTATCGTCCCTTAGAAAATTTGAATTTCGCGCCTTTTTTTACTGACAAGATTTGCTTGACCAGCTATATAAGCATTTTTTTAAAGGAAGGTATTTATAGTCTGTGTCGATTTCCTTCAGTAGAAAATGGGGGTAAATTTTAAAAATTAATGTCGTCCCAAAAAAAAAATTGAATTTCGCGCTTTTTCTACTGACAAAGTTGTTTGACCGGCTATATATAGATGGTCAAGCAAATCTTGCCAGTAGAAAAAAACGCGAAATTTAAATGCCTTCGCACCTACATTTTTCAAATTTGCCGCCTTTTTCTATTGATAAGATCTGCTTGACCAACTAAATATTAAAAATAATACGCATGGCATCATACAATCCTGGCCGCAAACGTACGAAATGACGTGTGCAAGCGAGACAGCGCTATGCATTTGTAGAGCGACGTCTCGTTCTGACCTGTCATTCCGTACAGAAACCGAATGAAAATTCCGAACGTGTGCGGCCAGGGTTACAGCGTAAGCGTGAGCGGGATGGTTGTGCGTGCTCGGGACCGCGGATAACATGTTTTGAAAATTTTAATTTGTTGTAAGTTTTAACAAAAAAATAAAGTACTTAATCAATGAAAACGACGCAGTTATTCGCTAGAGGGAGTAAGCATACTTTTATGTCTCATTCCACCCATGGTTGCATCGTAAAGTCAGCGTTGCCTATACGGCGGGAAACCAAGCATCCGACGAAGGTCCAAGATCACCTTGACTTTGGTAAGGATCCAATAAAATTTGGTTGCTAACCTACTCGGTCAGAAACTACCAAGGTTGCCGTGGTCAGAAACCTTTTTGCCAAAAGTGTAGAAGGTCATAACATAAGACCTTAAGTTAAGGGTGTAGGTACAATGTGTGTAATTCGCAAATTACGGGGATCTTTCTCTTTTACCCCAATCAAGGCGTAAGTAGTACATACCTAATTAGAGTGACAGAGATACCGCAATCTGCGAACGTCAGTTTTCGCGGTTATAGCCCAGTACCTACACATTTTTTGTTACTCATAGTGTAGGTTTTGAAATGAATAGTAAGTAATGCGATATTTTCATGGAAATAAATGATCAAAAAATCCATCTATTCGCGGTTGGTTACCACCCGGTATATCATGAGGAGGCAGCCGATATGAGGACCTACCGTGAACCCTAAACTTCGCAAATTGCGGGTAATTTCTGTTGCGGGTATTTTTATTCTACGCCTTAAATGGAGTAGAATAAAAAGGGGTCATTAACTTCGTGATATCACAAATTATACAGAATACCTACGTGTCTGAGGGCCTACCGCCAAAACCTACCGGGGATCTTTCTCTTTTACCCCAATGAAGGCGTAATAAGAGTGACAGAGATAAGAAAAATGCGCGCAATTTGCGAACTTCGATTTTCGCGGTTGTAGACTCGCGATTAACCTAGTCGAACGAACGAGAGAAGCGAAGCTCTTAAGCCCCCTCCAGACTATGCGCGTGAATCGCGGGCGAAGCCGCGAACGCGAGTGTGGAGTCTAGTTCGCTGATATGCGAAATCGACTCCAGACTCGCGTTCGCGGCTTCGCGCCGCGATTCGCGCACGAGTGTGGAGCGGGCTTTTCGCTGCGTAGGACCTCATACATAGTCAGTTGTCACTGTGACACGATACGAAATGGGACTGACATTAAATTTCTTGACCGCACAGGTGAATTTGACAATGTTTAATGACATGCCATGGGTTAATATCTATATGAAAACTTTAACCCTCTAGTTTATACGAAGCCGTATATGGCAGTTATAATATTGAACTCTATTGGAATCTATTAAACTTCAAATCTAAACAAATATTTTATAATATACACTACAGGCCACCCACAACACACATACACTGAATATTTTCAGGTATTTAGAACTAAATAATAAATCATAGAGATTCATACTAATATTCTGCTCGAGCGTGGTGCGCTTTATACGAATCGCAACAAAGGTTAAAAAATGCATTAAAAGTAAGAAAAGAAGTATAATTTGCTCACCTTATAATTAAACTGTCGAGGCAACTTCCCAAATTGTCTGCACTCAGGCAGGCACGACTAGTGTCTGTGAACAAACAATACAAACTATTAACACCGGTATTGTGATTTGTTATTAAATATACAGGGGCCGAATTATGACTTCAAAAATATGACATCAGTGCATCTCACTCGCACTCATTAGTGCCAGAGATTCACACTTAAGTGTCAGTAATAGAATCTAATTAAACCTCCAGGCACATCTTTGTATAACAAATATTAAGCACGTGATTAGAGAGTGGGTAAACATAATGATCCCCAAATTAATTAATTTTACCTATTACTTAACCTGGACATTCAAATCTACGTAATTATTGATTGCGTAAATGTGAATTGCTGTATTTATTTATAATTATTTGCCCTTTTTAATGGGTACCTCATTAACTAATTTTAGCACGAAAATGTGCCTACTTAGCCAAATCAAAGGCACTTTTGGCAGGACTGTTTTAATCAAATAATTATTTTATCATATAAATATAATAGAATAAAACATCATAGCATATTAAAATAAGTAGATAAAATATGTCTAAAGCGGTGACAGTATTTAGGTAGTAGATATTTTCTCTATTGGGTGGAAGGTACATAAACAGTTAAAATCGTATTGATCAGAGGGGCTACCATAGCCCAGTTGATCTCCATCGAAAACAGCGTTCGTTGTAGATGCAAAGATAAAGGCTTTGTCTTAAAACTAACGATCATTAGGAATATTTTATGTTTTACAGAGACTTATAAAAAGTCACAAAAAAGATAAATGATATTCGTAAAAACATAATGCTGCAAAAATTTGTCAGGCGTTTCTATTCTATAAATGATGCGCCGGCTATGATCTTTTTGCGCCGGTATTTTAATATTAAATTGACTTTAAAGTGACTTTAAAGAGCAACGAACGCAACAGATTCCTAATAAAGAATAAGTACATAAAAAAACTAAAACTGAAATTTCTTTCGCAACTTATAAAAAATAGAAATTTAATTTTAGAGTCAGGAATTTTACAGAAAGAATAGACGCTGACACAATCAGATTGTATTATCAGCTAAGAAAATTGAAAAACTGAAAGTTTTCCAGGGGCCCGATTTTCGAATTTCTAGCGTTGGATTTCTTCTTCAAGTGCCATCTCCGTCCAGGAGGTCGGCGACCATATGTCTATATGTCTCTCTATGTTCAGTTATGCGAATTAGTCCATCTATGCTCTTCACTTTTAACCAGTCTCTTATATTTTCAGTCCATGATGTGCGCCTTCTACCACGGCCACGCTTCCCTTCAAGTTTTTCTTCAATTATTAATTTCAATAGGTTGTATTTATTGTTTCTATATTATATGTCCAAAATATTGTTAAAATATTGTTGGATTTCGTCAAAATCGGTGGAAAACAGCGAAATGCTAATTCTTGAAATACGAGCGGTAGAAATTGGGAATCGAGTGGTATTGACCATTCGTTTTCAATTCTATTAGTAGAATTTAAATGCTGGGTGCTGGAGATATTATTGAACGAAATACATGAAGTCGAGCGGTCAAATTTAAAAATCGGCCCCCGGACTTAGATGCAAAACATAACTCGAATCTATAGGTTTTTGTATGTGTTTAATTGCTTACTTACTTAAAAACAAAAACTACGAATATGTACAATATGTAATTCATTTGATATCAAATTTAACAAATTTTTCATTACATATACATATCCTCTAGCCGCCCAGAGACCTATAAAAAGGTCTAACGTTCCATTCTAATTTGAACTTTGTGTTGACAAAATAAAATTTCAAATTGCTTGGCAAGGTTTGACGTCTGGGCGGCTAGAGGATATACATGTATAGATATTGATTGTATTAATTCTCTGTTCCTATAACATCCGGAGCAAAAAAATTTTTTGTATACAAAAGCTTACTTTACACATAACATTTCTCTGTAACAGCGTTAACATTTTTTAAGAAAATTCCTACCTGCCTATACAATTTCAGTAAATTTAAGCGGTGCAACAATTGAGTAAATACTTACCTACTTGTCAATGCGAATAAATTACCTAAGATGTATAATGCAACATTGTTTTGGTAAATTAACTCAATGTCAATATCACGCGCAATTTCGATGACAGTCATTGAAAAACTTTTACTTACCTTACCTACAATTAACATTTAACACTGTTACAGTTGGTAAAAAGTTCATATACAGGTTGTTTGGTACATCGTTTGCCAAATTAAAACGGCAGATAGGTTGAGTCACTTGCTATCTTCTCTGGCCTATAAATTTTTGATTTGGTGCATAAACATTTTTTTACTTCTATGACAGTTTTTCGTAAATTTCTAATTTTTACTTGCGTAGTTAGTAAAAAAAAACCATGGCCAATCTTGTTTTTCTAGGCATGAGAAGATAGCAAATGACTCAAGCTATCTGCCCTTTTAATTTGGCCAAACCATACCAAACACCCTGTATACATAGTTAACTAGCTGACCTATAAAACTACCACTCGACACCCGTTGACCACGAACACTGTAAAGGGTTTAGTTCGAAACGTCGGGATTATAAATCCATTATAAGTACGGAATATAATCCGTATCCATAGTTGTTTAGGTTAAAAATAGATAACTTGACCGTAAAACTCAGTGTTGCCAACTCGGATTTTGAAAAAATGCTAGACTAATGTCTAGATTATGCCAAAATTATGCCAAAGATTTTTTAAACACCTATGCTAAAAAAATGCTAAAATGTCACTTGAAATTAGATACTTAAAACACATACTTTTTTCAAATTTACCGCCTTTTCTACTGACAAGACCTGCTTGACCAACTTTATATAGTCCGTTGACGTCCATCCGTCCACAAAAGTCAAAATTCATATGAAAATATGAACCACATAAGGCGATGGCACATATTGTTGCTGCCAAGTTGGTGCAAACTTGGCTTAGACTAAATTATGCTAAAAAGTATGCCAGATGCTAAATGGAAAATTTTGGTGCCAAAGCGAGTGAAAATATGCCAGATCTGGCATCATTTATGCCAAGTTGGCAACACTGGTAAAACTAACAGTGTACATGTACTAATCTAGAGGAAAACCACGAGCAACTACTATCTGCAAATAAGTGGTAGACCCATAAGGTTGTCAAGTGCTTAATATGTATAATGTTTTCTGATTAAGTATGACGTATGACCTAGTTCGGGAGCGTCTGGCTCTTGGCAATGCCTTATCGGGCTGGAGTACACATCATTGTCACTCTTATCACATCACTCTACTGCAGATAATATGAGAAATGAATTAAATTCTATGGAAAGGTAAATTTTCATATCTTTGTTAATTTTCGTAAGTGGGTTAACTGTGTAACGTTAAAAACGCAAGCTTACATTGACCATACGTCGATGTATTATACAATCAAATAACTAATTAAACTTAATATGTACTTATTATTTTTTGATAAGTACCCACTTATAAAACAGCAAGCAAAAACTTAAACAACTTTAAAAGCCTCTAAGGTTGTTTGTCAAATGAATTTCCTTTTTTAAAGTCGGTTCAATAAAATAACTTGCGTCATAAAAACAAATCCATTGACACCTCATGCACCAAATTCGGCAGTATCTAATACATAGTTTTTAGTTTGCACGCTACTGCGGTGGAAAACACGAGACAAACATACTCAATACGCATACATATTTAGATTGCTTTAAACTTTCACGGTTATTACACATTCGGGACTTCGTCAGGTGAGCAGTGAGCAGTATGCCGTGGCTGGGCATTTACCGGAGTCAGGAACAAGTGGAACAACCCACTATAGTTAGCTGCATAAACCTGAAATCCTTTCCATTTCAGGTTTTCAGGCATCGCCGTTTCTACAGCACAAAATGCGGGAAGCATAATCATAAAATTATACTCATATTATCATAATTGAAATTAATTCATAGTAGGTAGGTACATAAATATCTTGAACGTTACCTACGAATTGTTTTTTCTTTGTTTAATTTCATGAGTTGGCTGTGGAATGTGGAGTAATTGATAATTATTAAATTATAATTGTAAGTAATCGTTTCCATAATGATTTCATTAAAGTTAAGGAAATGGTTTATAATAAACAAAGTTATGAGTAAGTATGTATCATAGGTCGTGATTTTTTTAAATAAAAACCGAATATAAACTAAAACAAAATACAAAATCATTTAAATGAGATGACATAAGGTTAGTGTTGCCTTGATAGTAAAAATGATTCGCTTTTCTTATGTTGAAAGGTTGCTGGGATGTAAATTCCCCAGTTTTAACGGTATTCTTAAGACCAGTGATTTTGCGTTATCTTTCTCTAAGTACTCTACATGATTGTTTCCTATATGATATGATAATAACATTTGGAAAAATCTTGATATAAATATTAGGTAGGTATATACCTATTATTTGGCTACTTTTATTATTAATTCACGTTTAAAAGCACTTACTTCAGTCCTTGTCAAGGTCTCGAAAGCGCCAACAACGTAATTTAGCCTTAAAAACTTGCTGTCCAAATTATTACAGTTTCACAATTTGCCCGGGCCCGGCACTTCACTGATGTCCAAAATCACGGCTGATAAGTACGAGTACATATGCCAAATTTTACATTTTAGTGTTTAATATCTTGCTAAAACGAGACGTCAGTACTTCCGTAAAGCTTAACCACATTGAAACTATTTACAGAAGCCTCAATGAGAAGGTTTCGTTATCACCGCGATAGGTACGTGTTTCGGGATTCTCGTGACAGTTGTGATGCAAACGACGTACTAACACGTTTCTCGCGTCAGCACAAAATTATCACTTGGATAACGACTACACGGTTTATCTTTTCTTCACATGTGACTCAGATCAGATAACGCGTTATAACTATCAATTAGCATTACTCTTATCAGGCAATAGTGTGTAAGTATATTACTTACTTTGTGTGCCATTTAGATTGATCATCTTCTTAGTCTTGTAATAACTAATAATCTTTGAGCGATAACCGCGTTACGCGAGTCAAACAAATAAAAAAAAACAAATATAAAAAATTCAGACGTTTTTATTTTACATTTATGTATTAAATTATTACTTAGCCTGTATTTTTAATAATATTCAACTATAATAGCGTTTATTTGGTTTTATTCAAGGCGTCAAAAAGGTCAGTTTCACTTTCTTCATATACCAGAGTTTACCTGTTTGCCAAGCGGGTAATTTTGAGGTCGTAAGTAGGCTGAAGCCAGAGAGGGCTGAGGGCCTTGACCCTTCAACCATAGCTCGTTGCAGTACGAGGCTAAATAATGTCTATGTTACCTACAAAGTCGAGATAGGACATGACGTAATTGTCAGTGACTTCAAAAGTACCTAAACATATGAGATGAGCCGAGTGCCCGACGGTGAACTTACGGCGCGATTCAGATTTAGATATTATCTTTACTATTTCATATCTAGTGAATCTCTAATTCATTTCCTGAATCACGCCGTTAGAGTCCTTGCGAAGACCGAAGCCGAGATCTCATGAGGTCTGACTACCGCGGACAAGACTTAGGTATAATAATGTAGGTTTTTTCTCCACTGCGTTCTAGTTAGAAGGAGCCCATCTGTTTCTTTTTTCCCGTTGTTTTCATAGGCACTATTAAAAACCGCTAACTTAATCGAATAGGATACCCATAACCTATTCGTACAACAACCATCACTTTTACTGTCGTAACTACAAAGTTATAATTAAGTATCTTAATGTATCGGTATCGGTATATGTATTTATATTAACGGTAATCTCTAAACCACAAGAACGATTGCATTTGCCCAAGTCTAGACTGTATAGGGTGTATGTAAATGTAGTGTCAAAGATAATAAGGCTGTGTTTTTGTGATTAGTTCTATTGAATCAAGTAAGTCATTGGCTGCACGTAGAGTTATGTAACCGCTGACACGGTGCGGCGCCCGCGCAGCGGCCGCAGCAGCCCGCACTCCCGCGCAACGCACTATGACACTCGCTTTTCGACACATACTATTTACAACTCGGCAAAAAAGAGTAGAAATTAAATAGTGGCAACACTGTAGTGTCGTCTCGTTTTCATATATAAATTGGTTTGAAAGGGACGACACTACTACAGTGTTGCAACTTTTTAATTTCTACTCTGTTTTGCCAAGCTGTAACTTCCACTAAATTAACTTCAATACAAGCTATTGTTATGCATTTCACTAAAAGTCAGTCACGGCCTAAAAATACAACTAAGTATAGTGGGAGATAGTTAAATAGATACGTTATTTATGCATTAGTTAGGTTGGACCGAATATAATCAGCATATTTTAAGTTTCGTTTGAATATTATTGCTTTGAGACAGATGTGAACTCATCAATCGGCATCACAGAAAGTGAAGCTTAGATATTTATTTATAACAGTAGTAAGATTAATACAGTGACTCCATATATCTGTAGACGCAATCTTGTGCGATTTAATGAGGCCAGTAAGGCTATCCACCTTCACCGTTCGAAATTTACCCATGCGAAATCAATTCTGGTATAAAGTATGAGACTTTCTGGTATTTAGGCACAAAATAAAGTATCAAGTTGCACCTCATATAATATGTACTACTTATTAACATCAATAGCACGTTGGGTGTGTGTGTTTATATCCAACATAATTAATATCTAAGTCCTACATACATATTTAGCTCAATAAGTAGGTAAACTAGCAAAGGAACTATAAAGAAATAATTATAATTAGAAGAGTAGGTATCGGGCAAAAGCTTTATCTAATAATCGAATAAGTACACCAAATGCAACTCAGGTCTTTATAGTTCATTTATAATCTTACCATACATATAAGTTTTTAAACGTTTGAAGCAAACTTTCAACGCATTTCCCGGGTAATCATGCATGCGTGCCAAAAAACCATACAAGGTTTACTTACAAGACAAGTGACAGTTCAAGTTCACACGCATGAAAGGTCAATAAAACTGGATAGGCTGGCTACCTAATATTTATTCTATAAATAGTTTTGTTGCGAAAATGTTACCTAATGCTTACTATATAGATTTAGCGAGGTCATCGTGTTTGGCGTAGATGGCAATAAAAACGCGTCTATGCTATTAGGATAGGAGAATTACGTATTAGTTGTATTAGGTTAAGATCGGACTATTTTTCGACAAGGTATATGTATTTGGTTTCACTCTTGTTATAGTTTTTAGTTGATTGTATGACGCATTTTTTTATATGCTACAAAAGTTGCCGTTTGTATATTTTGTAAGCACTTAATTCCTCGTAAATTTTAATAATTTGCTGACATTAATATACGCGACCGATATAATCATAGATACTATCAAAATACGCTAACTAAAAATTTCCAAACTCTGTATTGTTTATACTCGGAATTAAATGTCAATTAAGTTTTAATTGACATTTAATTCCGATTACTTTTAAACAATACAGAGTTTGAGCGGGTAAGTGAAAAATAACAAAAAAGTTGCAACTAAAGCAACCGGCTGTATTATAATTACGAATCACGTCAATCATGATATTTCCACTGTCCTCATGTTTCCAACAATGAACAAGCAAGCTGTGGCAGTCGTCTCGGTTCGCACCACTGTGCACTGTCCTCTCGTGGGAATACAGTGTACTTGGAATTACATATTTATATTCCTAACTTGTACTGTCGTCGCAACGTTTAATGTAGTTTTAACAGCCTTCAAGAAGCAAAGAAAATGTAGATGGCACCTGACAAAGAGACTATAAGGAAAATCTAACGACCTGTCCGGTACTAGCCCCCGCCCCCGCCTAGTGAATAAATTTTGTTTGAATGCTGAGTTGTTGTATATAAAAGCTAGGCTACTGTGTCCGCTTACTATGAAATAGCCTGATGCCAGTGTGTCTTTGTGGTGGGTTTTGAGATTTTTTCCTCAAATTGATGGTCCACCCCCACCCAGTTTAGAAGTAATTCAAGAAAATAGGCAAAAAATTACCATTCCCCCGGGCCCTTTATCTCCGAAACTACTGGGACTAAAATTTTGAAAAAATTACATATAATAGGCCTATACCTGTAGATAACAGGAAAACCTATTAAAAATGTACAGTTAAGCGTGAGTCGGACTTAATTACTTCGTTTTTGATCCGACCCCTACGGATTTTTTAAAGACATTTCATTTCACTCACGTTTCACATAAAAAATACATTGTTATAAATTGTGTAATGTACGGGACCCTTGGAACGCGAGTCCGACTCGCACTTGGCCGGTTTTTGTTTCCATTTTTAAATTTATTAAAATTTAGGTAATTTATGATATTAATCCATGAAAACCAAGTTTTTTTACACGCTTACACGAATAAAGACTGAGCCACGGGTCAGGTTATTATGACTTATGAGCATAGTAAATAATGAGTGACTCGATTCAATGATAATCTCGAGGTTTTCCATCATCATACGAGTAGATAATCATTATATTATATTGTTGCTGCAAATACTGTAATCAAACCCTTAATTACATATACGAAACTTCGATCAATTCCTAATAATGATGTATGGTGTACTTAAGTCATATTTTTCAATACTATTTGAGTATTTGTAAGCAATTAATAGATAGGTAGAATACCTACCTAGGTTACACGTGTTAACGAATTCCTTAATACTTAAATATAGGTACATTATCAGATCAGTGAATCATCACTAAAGTAGTATGCAATGATTCAAATGGGTAAAGTTACCTGCAATAACATGTTACTTACTCTCCGAAAGCCGCAAAAATATGTGACACGCTCTTATGGCTACAAATATAAGACCGTGTCAGATTTTTTGCGGCCTACGTTGTCCAACAACATAATTATGGCAGGTGACTGAACGTTGGTATGCCTACCTATTCCTCTTAAATTCGCATGCTCAAAGCTTGCGGACAGTAAGTCTTGTGGCATATTAATGCATAAATGACCATTTATTGTAACTGGCAAGTAACCGGTGGGGAGGCCCGACAGTTATTGACATTCTGCCTTCGTGCTCTACGCCTGCTTCGTCACCGAGCATAAATAAAAGATTAAGAGCAAACATACCTTACCTTTTACATAAATGACTAAACAAACAAATTGTTTTATTATGGCGCGGGCGCTTACAGCTTGACAAAAAAGAGTAGAAATTTAAAGTGGCAACACTGTAGTGTCGTCCCGTTTTCTTATATAAGCTGGTTTGAAAGGGACGACACTACAGTGTTGCCACTTTTTAATTTCTACTCTTTTTTGCCAAGTTATACACCTCTTTATCGCGTGTCTTCAGTTCCGGAAGAAATAAAAAATCCCATATTCAATCTTAATTTGTTTCTAAGCTTGATAGTAAAACGTTGACCAGAGTCCGTGTGTACGGTTGTGTTTATCATAGGGGTGCTAACACGCCGGCACTTTGCTCTTAAATAGCGTAAGCCGTATTGTTTGCTATTTATGAGGTCATCACCATCAGTTACCTACGCGACATCCGTGATTTTGTTTGGGATTCGTTAGATATTATATTAGTTTATTTAGGGATTTTAGGTACAAGTAAAACACTGCTTTCTTTTTCGGCTTCTAGACTCTTTCTTGTATTCCTATCTTTAGCTTGAAAATCTTATGACCTTAGAATACTTAAATAATTTATTTTAATTCTCAGCGTAACTTGGCTACCTACTACGAGATAGTAGGTAAAAATAGTCAGGAAAAAGTTGATAAAAATAATTTATTTTAATTGAGGTTTAATTTGCCGTCGTTTGGGGTTTCAAAAACCTTATATTGAAAAGTGTAGCAAGTGATGCATCATTTTTTTAACAAAAAAAAAACTCGATTTAGCTTTTAAATATAATTACTATGAAGAATTTTATTAAAATCACAAAATATACTTAGATAAAGGTAGTTCTCATAGTACAAAATGGTTTCTTGGGTTTCAAAGAATTCTAATTTTTATGGGCTCTAAACAGTACCACTTTATGGTAGGTACCTACTGTTTTATAACATGACTGTGAGTAACATGTGTGTGTGTATGTGTGAAGTAATACATATATGTAAATTTTCGATGTTTATCTTAACTTGTGTATCGACTAACTCGTTTCATCAAATCACTATTGCCATAATAAATGCCTGCTAATTTATGACATACGCATATTTATCGAAACTCGAATAATGTAGCCACTGTTGCCAACTCGAGTAAAATTTAAAAGTTTATTATGTTATTTAAAATGTAGGTAGCGAAATTCTTTATGTGCTAAATTGCATGCATTTTAGAATCCCTCGCACGATGAACATTTTCTTTTTATAATTATTTAATTAGGTATTTTTATGTTATTAAATTAAGTACCTAATGTTACTTAACGACCACAGACAGGTTGAGCAGCCGAACCGGGGCACCTCGCGTCGCGCCAGCGCGTCTCCGCCGCGGCATTGACACTGGCGCAGCGCGCATGCTTGCACGCAATTACTCCACGAAAATTCCGTTTTGTAATTGTAATAACTTTCAATGAAAATTCGTTTGTACGTTATGCGCGACCGTGAAAGCATTTGTAGCTAGTCCGGCCTACGAGCTCATTACATTTATTTCGCAACGATGGCTAGGTAATCTGACTGAACATTATTCATACTTAAACCTAATAACTTGCAGAGTTAGATGTGAGGCAATTTAGTGTTCTTGTTCCATATACGCTACAAATATACATTAACAGTTTCCTAAGCAAGCTATTATAAATGGATAAACAAGTAATGCCCGAGAAAGGATTAATTGAGATTTTTGTTTAGTTCTAGCATAACGTAAAATGGTTTTAAAAAGTTTTAACACGAAACTGTCCTAAAAAACTGCTATGATGAAACTGAAATTAATAAGTTCACTGGTCGCCTGCCCAACAACGGTGTTTTTAAATGTTACTCGCTTTGGTTGATATTCGGTCAAAACATTACGTAAAGATTTGGCCACGCATGGCCGAAATAACAGGTAGACCTTGAATTCTTCCCACTAATTGTGCCGATATGCTCGGTTGCAATATGACTCACATTATTTAGCAGATATAGTGAGTTCAATCGTCTATAAATGCTAGTTGCACTTGACCTCGGAGACTCGGAAGTGTTGTTCCTCCGGACTCAGGCGCGTTTATAGGCGCATTTATAGACGCTCCCAGTAGGGGCAATCATGATGACAAAATGTAGTTATTTATAACACTTCGCGCACGAAGTTCAATAAAGTCAAATGAGCTCTTGGCAGGTTATAGAGCCCAGTGAGCACTACACATGCTCGAGCTTCCTTAGCCCGAATTCACGAACCTCATGCGGACACTGGAAGTCTAAGATTACAGGTCCGCGTTAGATCCGTGTATATTTTTAATGTTAGAAGAATATCATTATTTAATCGAATTACCTTTGACAGCGGGTGTAACGAACTCTTTAATATGAACTATACGCAATAACTGTGCCCATATATATCTACAGAATCTCGCACCTTCTAAAGATAATTGACGTCACGTTTGAAAATGACGTCTATCCTCGCTGACTTCGTCGCGGGTCCGCAAGGGCAATAGGTGCGATGGGGCAATCAGTTCATTATAAAATAAAAATATAACAATCGCCATGATGTTGATTTGAGGACGATAACGAAATGGAATGGTGGTCAGATTGCTAAAGACTGGTCATGAGAAGTTGTTTTGTTGGGAACTTTTCTGGCTTTATCAGCGTTGTCAGCAATATTGCGTCGCTCTTGCCCTATTGACGTTTGTATTGTGAACTGACATTTCAATAGTGCTATGATAAATACATTTTACCTATTATATAATTTTACCGTTATGTATTTCCTAAATATGGTATTACTTTTACATATCATTAGGAATTAAATGTTGTAATTTCTTAGTTAAATATAGCAAGCTCATGAGGATTTTTCCTTATTCGCAGAATTCACAATCTCATATACTTAGACGTGAATTGAATCCTCATTTTTAATCAAAAATTTTTTTACACTGACATAAATCGATCATTGAATGAGACTTGCGAATGGGTAGAGAACAATGCAAGTCGCAGAACTTATGAATGGGACTTGCTTTTAGCTTACACTATCTGTCAAAGATCGATCAGTGAGTGCGCGATAATTTTACGCAAGACCCGGAGGCATCACGCTCGACCCTGAACTCAATTCGGGCGCAATAATTTTGCAACTACCGCCGTTGGGCGCGGGCGAGGTGCGTCGCCGGTTCAAATGTAAACATTTGCAGGCGCGGGCGCTGCCGAGGCCGACGCGGACGTGCTTGCCTCCTTGCTAACTACATACCTCACAAAACCTTTTGTCGTGGCAGACAGTTCGTCAAGTGTACAATTTGATCCTAAGTGTGATCATATTGATAGATATATTCTGGTTCTATGAGGCATATCGCTTGGTGGATAACAGACGCTTCGGCGCGCCGAAAATAAACAAAAGATCCGAAAATTCCACGGTTTTTCATGTATTTGACAATGTACAAAAAAGAGCCAACCCTCTTACTTAATGCAAGGCAACAACCCCTTATAGAGCTTTCAATTTTTTTTGTTACTTTGAAAATAGGTATCACTAAGGGTTTGGCGGTTATATTGTGTATACCTAAATCATAAATCAAACCAATCCAAGTCAAACCGTACAGGTGTGATGTCGGTAAGTTCCGTGTGTTATGATCATGTGAGCTCCATCTGATTTGCACATATTTACAAATACAAATATTGTCATTACCATGTTTGGCCGAGGTTCAATCAAGCGTCGCATGTGAATCAATCAAAATATGTACTCTACTATGATTAACAGAATATTCCGTAGGTAATACATATAATGATGATTGTTATTGTCATGATGTCATTTTTTGTCTTTTTAAATTGTTTGTCTTTGTTTATTTTAGTTATTTAAAAAAAAAATTTTTAGTACCGACCTACAAGTAAATCACTAAAAATCAAGCGCACATATCCAATTCCGGAAATAAATACCTACTCGTAAAATGGTGCGATACAATACCAACAGATTATACACGGTTTGTTTAGGTTTCCATTCCATCTCATCTCCATAGCACATATTTCCTATTTGTGGTGATCATATATGTACTTAGTTAATTGAGATGTACATAAAATCATAGTTACAGAACCGGTGGTGTGACTTGGCCGTGACTAGTCACAAAACAGACTTGTTGATTGTATCCTAATGATAATACTTGTTTACTACAAAGTGAATCGATCAGCATGTTGTACCTACCTACTCGATTTGTTTGTTATAATTTAATTGCTTTAATAAGAGTTCAACGCGCTAATACGTTCGAACAACTTACGTATAACAAATAATTAAGATTTAATTAATACCACATGACAGTAGTTAAATACTACAGCTAGGTACTATATTTATTCACGAGCAATATATTCTACATACTGTATTAAGAATGATAAACATAACCTTCAAAATCTGCATTATTTTATAGAATTTATATACGTTTTCTAATGAATTGAAGTTTCCTGCTTCCTACTTATGCGGTGTGGGCCGATTATTGCCGGCCTTCTAGATTCACGGTGGTCCATCTTCATAAATTAGCCTTAGTATTCGCGAATTTGCATAAAAAGTGTTTGACGTAAATGATAAACCTGTTTGTAAGTAGAGTGGATTTCATTGGGTGGAAGTGTTTAATTAATGGATCATGGCATTCATGGCAATATTGCTTTCAAGTTATATGATTGGTTGGTAACTATAGTTGCTTTTTATGATCAAATAAAGCCATAAATATTGCCTTTCTCTGTAACTGTTAAAACGTTAAAATCTCCTAACATATTATCAAAATCCATGAATGGAGCAAGTATTTCAAACGAGAACGATAAATTAGTGATACTATAATATATAAATATATAACCGGAATAACCAGGCGAAACGAGTTTATATCCTTGTCAGATTTACTGTTTTATTTCTTATCATTTGATAGCTTTCTGCACAATTTTCACAAAGAAGTCTCCATCGCCAGAAACATCACATTAAAATGTTGTTAAATAAGTACTAGTTTAAGGTATAATTAATGTTAATTACTTATTGATTACGCACGTTATACGTCAATACGATTAAGAATTGGAAGTACATTTTAAAGGTAGGTATTGTTTAGTGGGCATAATGGTCTAGGATCTATTACGAGGAATTCCTACCTTCATCTGTTATGTTCCGCCCAAGATTAATATGAGATAAGTTACTTTTACATTTGTTTCCGCGAACTTAAGTCTAATGGTACTTATCTATATTTAAAAGCCTAATGAATGATTATTGATTGGCATATTGAACTAAATGTATCGTGTTTTGCACTCTGACAAGCTGATGGTCGGACGTACGCGGAACATCAGAACGCACATTCGTAGTAATACGTTGGTGTTTTCGTCACTTGGGAAATACAACTCAATTATTTTTTTGTGCCGAAGCAGTTACATCTGCGAGCGATGTTACTTATTTTTAAATAAAGGAAGGAATGGAAAAATACGCACGGGTCTGGCAAGCCTCGTTTTGGTCGCTCATTTGGTCAGAGTGACCGGACCGATGATCCGAAAGGTAACGAATACGAACCTTGCACGATGCGCAATTTTATTTTTAATTTTTAATATGAGTAGTATGAATACCTCTATTTGTATTTTTATTGTCTATTTTTCTCGTTTGGCTATTTGTAACCAAGAGTAGGATAACCTGTCCTGGATAACCTGTACCGGTGCGACTATCGTGAAAAGTGGCAGTTACTTTGTCATGTATATAATTCACGTCCATCATACGCCAGCTGGAGGGTCTGAAAATATTGTGTACAAACATTTTTACCACACAATAGTTGGAATAAAAAATACATATTTACCGACCATCAGCGTCATAATTGTACTTGCAAATTCCGAGATGTCAACAAGAAAATCTTATGTCCTTACAGTTTTCAAGGAATCATTTCAGTTTTCAAATATTGAGCAAGTGTCGGAATTTACATGCGCAGCTACTCAATGGCGGGTATTCTTTATAAATTAGATTGGTAGCTTACATTTCGTTGTCACGCGTTACATTATGGGGTATGGTATTTGGTGCAGTGCATTATTCTTTTAACACAATTGAGAAATATGACCTTCAGTTTTAAGCGTTTTTTTACAGCTCTTGTTATAATTGCTGTTTAGACGCTGCCGCAATCCATCTACTTATATAGTTTCGAATTGTGCGTTTACGACATGTAGGTAAGACTTTTGAAATATTCATAACGGTTAATGAATGTTCTTTTGTTTTTTATAATTAAACACATAAGTATCCAAAATCAGGGCGAGAGTATTTTAATTTAATAATGATTACATTACAATATAAATTTGTACGCGTAATATGATAACCTCGCGTAGGTACTAATATGTAACTGTATACCTATTACCTAGGTAGGTAGGTAGGTATTGGTAATCATATAAACTTACTTTGTGCCTACTTCTAAATATCAAAGTTAGGTACATTTAAGAAGCGTGATCAGAATAAATTACTCTTCTTAGATATAATTCTTATTATCTGATTTGGTTGTTTTCACGAACTTGTAATGCTATTTATAATTTTCATTGACATTTGATTTCGACTCTCTGGTTATTTGCTATATAAATGTCAACAAATCGCTAATATTAGTAGGTAGGTAGCTAATATAAGAACAGCCAACGAAGGTAAGCACTTAGGTAGGTAGAGTGCAGTTTTGCCGTCGGAAAGTTTCCAAAATCGCAAATTTTACACATTCAAATACTTCGGAAATTTATATTATTTTTGTATAGCGATCCACATATTCGGTTTCCAAAATGAAACCTTTCTTAATTTCCTATGTACTTTCCGCAACTTTATGCACAACTGTATAAATGTAGTTTTTGAGTAATCTTCGGGTAACCAATCGACTGTTCTACAAACGTGTATTTTTCCACTTAACCGAATTTCACTAAGCTGAGATCATGCTATTGATTTCTTAAGTGATTATGATAGGCAATTAGGCAGGCTCACTTATTACAAGTGCATTTATATACATTATTAATACAGAGGCGATATCCGATTCGGATGTTCTTGTCTTAAAATTTTTCTTAGATTGGTATCATCGATATAAATTGTCAACTTGTCAAAATTTAACTACGAGTATGGGTTATTAAATTAGGTACTTACCAATTAACAACGTGAAACAATTAAATCTTATCTTTTTTTTATTTATCTTATTTATGTCCTTAATGTCCTTATCTGCTTTATTAAATATTGAATAGTTAGCTGAAACCAATCGGAATTTTCCTTAGAAACTAGATGCAAAAGTCCAACAGTTAAATAGGTAGGTACGAGTTAATTCCTTCCAAGGCATTTAAAGCTAGGTTACAATAGTGATAGCAAGTGGAAATCCGTGGTCTCTGCATACCCCTCCGGGAAATAGGCGTGATTATATGTATGTATGTATGTACAATAGTGATATACCAAAAATAGCTTTTTTGCGTCTGTAATGGAATATTATATTCAATATTATATATAATATTACATGGCTAAACCAGGAATATTGTAAAGGTCAGTTTAAACGCGGCTTCAGTCACAACCACGTCGTGTCAACAATTAAACTTTTATATTATTACTTACTGTCTTTTTGGTCATAAATTTGGTATATGGATTACCAGCCTCGTGTTTTTTTACGACTTGGCTTTGGTCGTCCATTTATATTTTTTAGGCCTCTGTACTATTTGCTTCGTATACATTCTGCTCAATATTGAAAAACTCTGTTGTTATGACTTTATGTTATAGTGTAATTGATGCCAAATTATGTGATATAAACATAAACGCGGATGCGGTCAGGGTCAAGTACAATTATAGTTTATAAGTACCTACTGACGTGTTAAAAAGTCCAAAGATAGTCAGAAGGATGGATAAAGATGACGTAGTTAATAGGTTCAATTAAGTGGCTAGAAATGAGGGCTCTGCTATTTGTTTCATCCGCAATCCAATCAGCTCACTTACTTAATACTAAATGTAATTAGAACGATTGTCTAGTTAAAAACACAATTAGAACGAACGGAACTAAACCTAAAATGTAAACGTCACGAATCTACAATTTAAGGAGTACGTACTACCTACTAGGAATGTAGGTATTACTACACCTTACGCTGCGTCTGTCTTATAATATAAACTCAAAAACTACTGAATGGATTTTGATGCGGTTTTCACCTATCAATAGAGTGATTCTTGAGGAAGGTTTAAAAGTATAATTTGATAAGGTTTTGTGTAACTCGTGCGAAGCCGGGGCGGGTCGCTAGTATACTTATATTACCTACTTATTGCTACTTGTTTGCTTATGTGATCATATTTCTAAGAATACTAATGTACAGGGAAACGGAACTTAAATTGTGAGTTATTTGTCAAATATGCAAAACTAATAATAACGCGGAAAAAAAGATGATCTTGAATTAGTGGTCACCTTCATCTCTCTACTTAGACAATTGCAAACTGATTGCAAAGCAAATGGATTATAAGATCATTCGTTTGATTTGAATAAAGTGCGATGTAGATGTTATCATCTACAAATTACTTGTTATTTGAAATAATTAATAATTGTCTACGGTATCTGTAATTCTGTACGTAGTACGACATGATAATCCTGTCAAGTCAGTGTCCGATGGGCAAGCGGCGCGACCTTACGCCGCGCGCCCACGGCTTCGCGCACGCGCGGCGGGAATACTAACGCCAACAGAACGCCTTGGGTGATCCTTGGCTTCAAAACCGAGCTCCTTTCTTAGCACTATTGCGCTCACTACGATGTATTTTCTAGTAATCAGAACCAATCTGGCGCTGCCATTATTAGCATACTGTTGTTGGAACTGTCCGCGGTGGATGCGTATTAATCGCGGGATGTCCACAAGCCGACACTGCATGTTGACAAACTTTAATCAACATTGACCGGATTTCGCAATCATGATGCGTCTACGAGTGACATATACGCCTGGATGAAGGCAATTTCGTATTCTACTTTAAAACAATGATTCGTGCATCGCTTCTAATATACTGTGCAGACCTTTGACCGTACCACCTCATCTAAGAGTACCCATACTGCTCATTAACACTTAGCTTGGTAGGTATATTGGATTGGGTCATTCGGCGAGGCCACTGGGGGTACTCGAGTTAATAAACGGCTGTAACGGTTGCTTTCGCATCTTACCTACAAATTTCAATCTACCTGCATTATGCTATAATTTATGACTTAGGTAATGAGATGAGCATATTTTTTTCTAGCGTGGAATAGAATAATCTGTCTCTAGGTATCGTTATTATTTTATACACCTATCTGGGCTCGATGGACAGTAGTTTGCTATATCTTATCGCAACACTTTTTTATCGGTAACTTGAAGATGTTTAAATAAAATCGCCACCCAATGGATGATTTCACTACAATATGTGAGAATAATTAGTAAATTAATTATTATATTACTTACCTGGATTGGATGTTTACAAACAATCTTGTGTCGCAATATATTTCACACAATAATTGGTCAATTTGCCATAAAAGCAAACACAGATTTGATATTGGCCACCTGGCTGTGCCACTGCATTTAAGAAGATATTTAAACTTGGTCGGTATCCTATGATTACCTGCGAGTGCTCGGCGTAGAGTGCGGCACTGCTGGGCTTGTTTGTGAATCTTCCAGAGGGGAGCACATACATGCACTACCGGGTGGTGACGGGACTAATCGTACGGAAACGGTGGAGTGAACGGTATGACGGAGGCGCGGCGCGCCGGCGTTTACACTGCAAGTGTGCTCGGTACTGGCCGCGCGCGCCGATACCTCGCACTTTTATCACATCGCATGCGCTCGCGTCTTCAACTTGACTCCTCGCTGCTGACCAGCTGACGTGACGCTACAGCACCTCTGAAACATAACAAATAACAATTACAGTGGTTAAAGGATTTATAAATGAAACCCTGTACCAATTAACACATGTATCAAGAAATCGTTCACTGGACCATTTTATAAACACATGTAGTCAGTCAAACAAGCGGAAGAATCTTTGTAACAAATTATACGTTATTTCATTGATATTCTGTTTTGCATCTTTAATTATATTACCCGCAAATGTGACTACGAAACCAAGGTTTTTTTAACTTTTAAGTAAACAGACGTATACAAACTACAAAATAAAATAGTTATATCAAACTCATGGTACAAAGATGATACAAAGTAAGAACCATAAAATACTTATGTATTATTTATGTATATGTACCTACCTGATTAGAAACATACAATTTCTCGTCATTAAGTATTATAAAGTCATATTTATTACATTAATTTATTGACACGGCCCGATTCGAACTTTAAGATACGTCAGTTAGTAGATCTAGAAACGATATGGATTAGATCAGTGTCAAATGTGACGTTTCTTCAAACCAAAACGTAACTTTTGACACTAACACATCGAATCCATATCGGGTTTAGATCTATTAACTAGATACCTGGCTGGCTGGTTGGCTCGTTGGGTGGACGACATCCGGAAAATTGCGGGTCACTGCTGGATGAGATTAGCTCAGGACCGGGACAAGTGGCGTACTAGAAGAGAGGCCTATGCTCAGCAGTGGGCGATAAAGGGCTGATATGATGATGATGATGAACTAGATACCTAGTTCACCGCTGAGCTACGGTCGTAGCCGATAACATGGGCATGGGCATTTCCCGGCAGGTAGCGTAAGTGCTTTGTAAAGGATAATCTGTGGTAAAGGCAATACGACAACGTGTCGTGATTAGCGCTGAATGGGTTAAATTAAAAGAAATTACTTCACAGATCAAACAACACACCGTGCACCACAGTCCGTGTTTTTTTTATCTTCGTTAATTTCAAGGATTCATTTCTTGAGCGTATAATATATGAAGTTAATTTCACAGACACATCTTGAAGATATAGTCTAGGTCCGGACAGAGAAGAGTCGTGGAATGTGTTGGACCCTATACATTCCATTCCACGACCAGGGGCGTATTTATAATTTGGCACCCCGGGTCAATAAGTTACGCCGCCCCAGAAGTCAAGGAAAAAACCGGCCAAGTGCTAGTCGGACTCGTGCACGAAGGGTTCCGTACCATTACGCAACAAACGGCCAAAAATTACGTTTGTATGGGAGCCCCACTTAAACATTTATTTTATTATGTACTTAATATGATTTTAGTATTTGTTTTTAATAGAAATACATCATCTGTGAAAATTTCAACTGCCTAGCTATCACGGTTCATGAGATACAGCCTGGTGACAGACAGACAAAGGGACGGACAGCGGAGTCTTAGTAATAGGGTCCCGTTTTTACCCTTTGAGTACGGAACCCTAAAAAACAATTGAAATAAAATAATAACCGGTCAAGTGCGAGTCGGACTTGTGTTCCAAGGGTTCCGTACATTACCCAATTTTTAGCATTTTTTTTATGTGGAACGTGAATGAAATGTCTTTAAAAACCCGTAGTAAACCGATCAAAAACTAAGTACTTAAGTCTGACTCACGCTTGACTGCACATTTCTAATAGGTTTTCCTGACATCTATAGGTAAAGAACTATTTTGTGTATTTTTTTCAAAATTGTAGACCCAGTAAAAAAGCCAAAAACCAGATGTAATGAACCTACGACCCTTTAAATTTTAGTAATTACTTCATCAGTCCATTAACCGATTCTGGTGGAATTGGTGTCATTTGATAGATCTTATTCAATGTTTTAAAAATAAAATACGAGGGAATATAATAAGCTGTAAAAACTAAAAATGTGGCATTTTTTACAGAAATTTTACGACTGCTCTTGCTTGAGGCCACGGTGTGCGAAAATTAATGCACAAAACTGACGCAACAAACCTCGGATAGAAGGATGAAGCAAAAACAGTTCTTTACGGTCCTTTTTAACCCTAGTAAAACATGTTCATCTCCTCAAATAATGGTATTTAAAAATAAATTTGAAAACATATTATTAAGTTGCTACAATTAGGGCCACTTGCACCATTCACTAACCCGGGGTTAACAGGTTAAACCTGGAGTGTCACCATGGTTACCAGTACAATTTGACACTAGCTTAACGGTTTAACCGGTTAACCCCGGGTTAGTGGGATGGTGCAAGTGGGCCTTAGATGATTAAATTAACCCTCCAGAATACAAGGACTAATTTAAATAAACGTGCTCGATCACGGGCCAGACTAGAGATAGGGCCAATTAATATTCAACTTATTATGTCATTGTTTAAAATGTACATAATAATGTTAAATATATTCAGGTGTGCGTACGATTTACAAACTTGATTTTATTCATGTAAATAAACCACCAATAGTGGTAATTACATAAATTATCAAACAAGTTACCAAAGAACGATCTCTTCCAGACAGCCATAAGGTAGCTAGGTATAACATCGGCGTGCAGTTCCCACACAAGTTGCAGTCGGGTTCCAGTCCGTCTGTACCAGCCCTAATTGGTTATCCAATAACTTAAAAAACATGGATCTCCTATACAGATCAATAACAGGACAAAACTGGCCCAGATCAATAAACAGATAAGTATCCACTGGGATACTAGGAGGTATTCGATTAATCTAGAGTATTCTAGAGCAATCGAGATTTGAATTAGGTACAAATTAATATGCATGATTTTTACATATTTAGCATTTAATGTGACGACTAGTAAGAAAATGTCCTGATCTGTTTAAAAATAATCGAGGCCTACTAGTTTTAATTATTGCTCATGTACCTACGTAACGGGCCGCAATAATCACTATATATAGGTAGGTACTCGTAATTCCGATTCCTCCTTGCTAATGTCTAAAGGATGACTCACGCTAGACCGGGCCGTGCCCGGACCGGGGCGGGCCGGAGCGAGCCGACGCAGGAGCTGTCAGGAGCGCCACCGTGACCGGGCCGTTCCGGGGCCGGGGCGTCAAGGCCACCCGTTTATTACATTAACACTAGTGCTGTCCGAGCAATGTCCGAGCCTCTAGTGTTTACATGTAGGAACTCGAGTCCTTTGAGTTTGAATTTGATGTAGGCACAGCTCGTTTTTACAAGACTCTGCGCTTAAAAAACTTCTCCCGACTTCTGGCCTTTGTAGTCCTTAAGAGCAACTCAAAAGGACTCGAGCCTCCAAATAAAGACTCCGTGAAAAAATGTACAGGTTTTTCCTATATAACAGTAACGAAATTAAGCGTTATTTTATGATTTATGTACGTATCTAATCTACAAATTATACATAAAGACAATGCATTTCGATTTTTTTTTGTAAAAAAACGAGAGTTCTCTGAAAAGTACTCAAGTCTCTACAAGAGACTTTGGTCTCTATCTAGTTGAAAAGAACTCGAGTTTAAACTTAATTATAAGAGTCAGAAAATTGAGTAGTCTTCAAGCAGAGGATTCAAAGGATTCGAGTCCTACCCAGCCCTATCCGAGCCGACCGGGACGTCCGAGCTGACTGTTCATGACAAATGTCATAATAAATGTCAATCAGATTGAAAACAATGGTTCGATCGGAAGCAAGCGGATATGGAAGGAAATAATATAATCAAAATATTGGCCCTAGCTGCCTTAATGACTGATTAAGAGGCTACTGCATACTCTAGGGCGTACATCCACGTCAACACGTTCGGAAAAATAAGAATAGGTACATACAACATGATGTAAAGAGCTTTATTTACATATGACTCAAGATTATTTCGAAGCCGTCCACACGGCAGAATTAAACAACGTTTGGTAAAACAAAAACAAGATTTCAGAAACCAATATCCAGCATTCACCGTCTGGCTCTCTGCTTAAGGTAAGATATGGAAATACAGTGCATGTACCTATTAATAAATATGTATAATCATGTGCCGAAGTATATTAAGCTATTAAGAGGAAAGGGAATGACCGGTTCTACATACAAACATAGTTCCCGTTTTCCTCACTGGATATTGATATTATGGAATATTTAGGTAGTCGTCAGCAAACTGTAGTGGTACCCAATGCATTTAGTTACATTCTACAAATGTAGATTTTTCAGCTTATCTGGTTTTGACATTATTTTCTCCCATCAATGCCACGTTCTTCAGTGTTCATGTGTTCAGTTCAGATATGTTCAATTTCAGGAACCCATGCATGAAAAACGAGTTTAAAAGAGGAGAAATTTCCAATGGCTGCGACAAAGTAACAAAAATTTAAAAAGTATCGGTATAAGATAATTATCTACAAGCTGTTTTCGGCCACAGCGAATACAGTACCACCACTAATAATGTCGGTGGTGCGCTCTCAATAAAATAAGTAAGTAAATAAAAACCATTAAGCTCGTTACAAAAATTAAAAATCTACATTTGTAATTTAAATTGTATTTTTCTTAATTACTCGTAATGCATGTTAATTATAAGATGTAATTATGTTTTGAAAAGATGTGTCCCGCCGAGTTTGTTGCCGGTCCCATATTGGGATACCCTCCTCCAATTGAGGGGGGATTTAAATCTTCTCGGGGCAGAGGTGTACGGTCGGAGCCGGTAAAGGTTTATTTGACGTTCATAAGCGCATGTAATATGCCTACTTGAATAAACTATTTTTTTTATTATCTTTATCTTTACACTAAGATAGAATTGTGTCGGTTACAAAAAATAAACTATCTACTTACTTACTTTCCTCTGGTGAAAAAGAAGCCAAGATGGCAAAAACGGAACCCTTACAGTTTCGTCATGTCCGTCCGTCTGTCTGCCTGTCTGTCTGTCTCTGTCTGTCTGTCTGTCAATATGTCACAGCTATTTTACTAGGTATATTTTGTAAAAGCCTAACAAGTTCCTTTTTAGCCCTCGCCACGTTGCGGATTTTCGATGGAACTAATTTATTTTAATGGCAATTATTTTGTTTGACATCCGACATTGAAAGTCATTGAATGTCACCGATGTAAACAAATCGAAAATGATTGTAAATATTTCAGGATAATAATAGATTTTGCAATCAAAATGCCCAAAAAAATTCACACCGATGCTAAACAAATAATTTTAAATACATTAAAATACTTGCGACAGAAAAAGGATACGGGATTCAGTAGCATTCCATTAAACAATGTTGTGAAATTATTTGTTGACATGACGGGTACTGATTTTCATAGTGAGTTTGTAATAAACTGGTTAGTTTTGTACTAAATATGAATATTAATTATTAAATTATTATTTTTCTCATTTAAGGCGTCTTTAGTGCTATAATCAAAAATATTTATTATAAGAATGAGCCATTACCACCACGAGTGACTGAATCTGGTAAATATATATACGGAGGTCGAATATTTAGAATCAAATTATGGCGGATAGGTAAATTATTCATACTTAATTTTTATTTTATTTAATCGTATGGCTACAAACTAGTCGCTTGATAATTAATTGCTTATTGAATAGGTACTATAGTTTAACATCTAGTTTCTTCACCCATTGGGTTGCGTTCACATCAGGGCGGAGCAGGTCCAGGGAAACTCCGGTATATTTCCTCTTTGGGCAGTCGTAGATGATGTGATTAATAGTCTGCACTGGAGCCCCGCAATCACACGCCGGTGAATTTCGCCAGCCACACTTAAACATGTAATCCCCACAGAGTCCATGTTCGGTTCTGAGCCTATTCAGCTGGCACAAGTCCCGTCTAGAGCCCGAGAAGCCAAATGGCTTTTGCGTGGGGTCATAGTTAGAGACATCAGCCCTGGGTGGGTTTGCTATCCATTCGTCTTTCCATCTTGTTTTTATATTGAACGGCTTTTCCATCAGGTACTGTGCTGTCTGGTAGGGCGGATGTCGGGATTTCAGACGATGTCGAGGCGGGCACATAAACTCCTGGTGAACCGGTAGATTTGAGTTTCGAGCTATTTTGTTGGCTTCATTTAGTAAAGCCTGTTGCCTTCTAAGATGCGGAGGCGGTATGTGGCTCAGTGCTGGCAACCATTGTAGGGGGGTTGATTGTATCGTGCCAGATATACAGCGCATAGTTTTATGCAACTGGACGTCGATCTTGTCTGTGTGGGCACTGTTCAACCAAACCGGGGCGCAGTATTCTCCTGCTGAATACACCAGGCTAAGCCCACTTGTGCGCAGTACTTCCGCGCTAGCTCCCCAAGACGTGCCTGTAAGCTTATGCAAGATGTTGTTGCGAGTTACGAGTTTCTTATTTAACTTGCTCAGGTGAGATCGGTATGTCAGCGAACGATCAAGAGTGACGCCAAGATATTTAGGCTGTGGGTTGTATTCCAGGATTTTACCGTCAAAAGTGACTTTGGGGCAGTATGTGGCCAGTTGGTTGTGTAGGTGGAATGTTGATACTTCAGTTTTACTAGCGTTTGGTACTAATCTCCACGTTTTGAAGTAGTTGTTTATTGTAACCAAGTCACTTGTGAGTTGTTCCTCAGAGGCCTTAAACGTTTTGTGCTGGTAAGTTAGGGCAATATCGTCAGCATACATAAATTTTCTAGAGGCCGTGCTCGGTAAATCGTATGTGTAGAGGTTAAACAGTAGCGGCGCTAATGTTGAACCTTGTGGGAGGCCATTTTGTAGTTTTCTGACACGGCTTCGTTTGTCCCCTAGGTACACAACGAACTCCCGATTGCTGAGCATGTTGTTTACTAGATTTGTGATTCGTCGGCAGGGCACCGCCTTCATTAGCTTAAAGAGCATCCCTTGTCTCCACACAGTGTCATAAGCTGCGGATAGGTCCACGAGGACGGCCACAGTTTTTAGTTGCTTTTGAAACCCAGCTTCTATATGTGATGTAAGAGACAGGACTTGATCAACACAATTACGACCACTTCTGAATCCCGCTTGCTCCACAGGGACAATTTTATCGATAAGCGGGCTTATCCTGAACGCCAGTAGCTTTTCCAGTAGCTTGTACGTGCAGCTAAGTAAGGCAATTGGTCTGTAGCTCTTTGCATCACAAGCAGGTTTTTCGGGTTTGAGTACAGCAATTACTTTGGCGAAGTTAAACGCTGGGGGTAGTTTGTTTCTAGCTAGAATGTCGGAAAAGAAAGCTGCTAACCATTTTACACATTTAGGGCCGAGGTTCTTAATAAATTCATTGTAGATACCATCCTGCCCTGCTGCTTTACCTAGAGCAAGTTGATTAATAGCGGCAGATGTTTCATCAATTGAAAACGGCCTGGACAGATTTGCGTCATCTGGGAGTGTATCTTTGAGTTTATTGGCCAGCATCTTAATGTTTCTAGTAGTGGCACGGTCTCCTCGTACACGTGATGTTTCTACAATGCGTTTTCCTATGGAGTCCGTAAGCTTTTGAGAAACATTGTGATTTTTTGACCCAGTTTTGCCTGTAAGTTTATTGAGTACCTTCCACGCTTTTCTGCTTGATGTTTTGAAGTTAAGCTTTTCAACAGTGGCTACCCATTTGTTCTTCCGTTCGATATCCAGAGATTGTAGTAAGTCACGTCCTACTTCCTGATCGCCTGATTCTTTGTACTGTTGGTAAAGTTGCTCGCTTTCCTTGGTCCACCCGGGTATGTACGTTTTTCGGAAGCCTCGGGGGACGTACTTTTTGGCAGCTGAAATGACTAAACCAACCAATCTCTCGTAGTTTTCGGCTTTCGGCGGAATCCATCTGATGGAGTTGTCAATGTATGTTGCAAATCCATCCCACTGTGCCTTTTGGAAATTCCATCTTGGTAGAGGCATGGACTGTACTAATGGGATTTGGTTGCCGACCTCTAACAGAATTGGACGGTGTTGACTATTTGGGAAGTTTGTTAGTATTTTCCTTGTGGCGGGAAGAGGAGCGCCTGTACTATCACGAGAAACAAAAGTTAGGTCCGGGTTGTACTCTTTTCTCCATCTGGCTGATCTAAATGAGCCCTTGTCTTTTGCGTCGAAGACTAGCTGGTAGTTATTGTCTTCCGCCCATTGGTTGAGTGCTATGCCGTTTAGGTCGTTGGAGTCATAACGCCAGGTGGTATGGTGGCTATTAAAATCACCAGCGTATACACAGGGGTGCGGTAAGATCGGTGCCCCAACTCCCCATGAGTTGTTAGGAGGTTTATAGATGTTTGCTATGGTCAACTCTTGTGCTCTAATTACCGAGATATAGTAGTTCGGATTTGGTATTTGCGGCAAAACCACGATGTTCGATATTCCCTGTTTGACATAGGTTGCTATACCATGTTTGGGGTGGTTAAGTGCGTCAACTAGACTGTACCCTGGGATTTTCCCCCTTAACTCTAAGTTTTGCTCATCCCTGGTGTGAGTCTCTTGGAGTAGTAATATATCAACATTATGTTTCGTCAAAATTTTGTGCAAGACTTCGCACTTTGCCAGGCTAATTCCTTCTATGTTGAGCTGGCATATACGTAGGCTAGGCCCAATGGTAATTTTCGAAGAACTTTCATCATTATTTGCATCCATCATAGTACACTTTCGAAATAGCATCAGCGACTCGGTTAACTTGCTGTGAGGTTGATCAATGGCAACAGGTACAGCAGCCGAAAGGTTGTTACTCGATTAGCGCCACCCAGGGGACACGTGCAGGGTGTTAGTGGCAATTCCTGCGGACGTGAGTAACATCGTCCCCCCATACTTAATTATCAACTAAACATGCTCTTTCGATTGGGTTTCGATTGGGAAACATACTTCTACAACTCACATGTACATAATTGTATACCTCACTCGCTCTTGCACGATGCCAATACACACTGTCCCGACTATTCATGACGTACACGTATTGTTGCTATATGTAAGCTGTTTGTAGCGACATTATATCAGGGCTAAAAAAGAACTTGTCAGGCTATAAGTCGTGCAGAAGAAGATAACAATATAATTGATTTTAAATATGGGTTGCTAGTTTATATTTATTCATTAGCTTGCATTGCAATGGCACTTTAGGCTTAGCCTATAAGTACTAAGATTCTAATGCTTAGATCTAATATTAAAAAAGTCCTTCTTTGGTCCGACTCTTAAATAATATGTTTGGACTCTTTTCTTATGCCTTTTTACATTTTACGACTTTTAAATATTTGACGCTGTCATGTTTTTCGAATAGTATAATAAACGTGTCAAAAGAAAAAATAGTGATATTAAATTTGTAGAAAGATACTAAATGTATTTGAATATGCAAGAACACGTTGAATGCAGGTAATGTATCGTGTTACCCCGCGCGTCAAGGTATTGGCAAAAATAGGTATGATTATGGTGTAGTGCCGTTTGAATCTGCATAGGAACCCGCTTTCGCCTAATATCAAATGTCTATATCATATGGGACATATATGGGACCCATGCAGGCATGCACCCATGATATTGAAGTAGGAGGATTGTTTTTAAAATATTTGTAAGTATATTGTATGTACGTAGGTTTGTCTGTAAGTATATTTTTTGGTTCTAGAAGTAATACCTAGTAACCTTAACAGTGATGTCTTTCACGTTTTTTTTTCAAGTAGGTACGTACTACTTGCATACGTGAGAAATAGGAGTAAAATAAATTTAATATTACTGTACACATACGTATGTCCAAAGAAAGAGCGCTATGATAAGCAAAAGTTATTTTTTAGGGTTCCGTATCTCAAAAGGAAAACACGGAACACTTAAAGGATCACTTCCGTCTATCTGTCTGCCCGTCTGCCCGTCTGTCCGTCCGTCCGTCCGTCCGTCCGTCCGTCTGTCCGTCCGTCCGTCTGTCCGTCTGTCCGTCTGTCCGTCTGTCCGTCTGTCCGTCCGTCCGTCTATCCGTCTGCCCGTCCGGCCGTCTGTCTGTCGATACCCTTTATTTCGGGAACGGGTCCGTATTGAGTTGAAACCTTTTATATACTCCTAGACTTCGTAGCGTAGACCTACGGTCCTGTGAAGATAAATCAAATAGTAATAATTATTATGTATGTATGTATGTAATGTACCTACAGTATTTCCAAAAAACAGCGCTATGTAAGGTTTCGGTGCTTAGGTACAGTCGCCTTCAGATATATCGGAGCGGCCAAGGTGTTCACAATATCTGAACACGCACTCTAACGCCTTGACAATAAAGGCGTGCTCAGATATTTGTGAGCACCTTGGCCGCTCCGATATATCTGATGGCGACTGTATTATAATTTTATTGTTATGACATGAAGTATGGTAAATAATTTTGATGGTATATGTTTTGATTATTTTTTATTAATAAAAATATTACTTATATAGAGGAAGGAAGAGAAACTGCCCAAATTCCACACGGGCTAAGCCTTGGCCACAGCGAGTATAATCACTAGGTACACCTAGCTTATAAAACAAAGTACCAAAGAGTGTATATATTATATGCTCGCGATAAAATCAAAATAGGTATTGTGATACAATTAATTGTATTATAAACGATTTTTTTTTCATGTATGTACCATGGACATTCCTCGATGGCACCAAGTTGCAACCGGAAAGCGATGATCACTCGGCAAATCAAGACTATAGCAGCCACATCTAAGGAGATCATGAATACCTATTCAATAAATTTTTATTCTTTGCTGTTTGATATGTAATAATAAGTTTTTGGCAAAAATTTCATTTTTGGTACAAGCTTTTATCGTCGACTGTACTTTTTTCCACAGGCAACTAATACTCATCGAGACAATTCTAAAAACCCCAAACACAATTAGGTTTCGTTGTTTTATCACAGAGTTCCTATGGCCACCTCCGGTCTCCATCATCAGATCAGCTCTTTGCCTCTCTATCACTCTTATGATTATTTGCGCGAAAGAGAGGTACTTATATGATTATTTGGCATGGTTAGCGGTCCCCCTGACGCGTTCCACGTCTTTTAGGATGGTATTCCATCTATCCAATTTCTTTGCCCAATGTGTAAAGTCGGACCAAAAAAAGTCTGCAGCGGATTTGATAGCCCACGCAGTGCAAGTGTCATTTATACGGCATAATTTCAAAGAAGTTTGACGTTTAAAATAACACTTTCACTGCGTGGGCTATCAAATATGCTGCAGACTATTCTTGGTCTGACTTTCTATTGAGTCTCACATCAGACAGTGAGACGCAATGACATTGGACAAATAAATTGGATAGGACGGTGGAATACCACCCTTAGTCATTATCATTTATATAAGAACAATAAAATATACGAAGAGTTCTATTGTATTATTTCAGTAGTTAGTGCCTTTGGGTAATTTTAGGCAGGAAATAAGGAATATTACGGAACATTCTGCGTATGGGGCGTTACTCTCACTAACCCCAGGACCTACTGCGAAACACGAAAACCAACATTTCGGTTTCTGCCTCTCTATCACTCGATATCTGCTTCTCTGCATATCGACAGAGGCAATCACTCGATATCTGCTTCCCTGCATATCGACAGAGGCAATCACTCGATATCTGCTTCTCTTATCGACAGAGACAGATAACGAAATTTTGATTATCGCGTTTTGCGGTAAGCCATTTGTAAACAAGTCACCTGGATGCAAAGAGTAAAGTAAGTATGCATCAATATCATGGTGAAAAGTTGACATAAAACTGTTTAGCCCGCTCCACACTCGTGTGCGAATCGCAGCGCGAAGCCAAGATTCGCGCATGAGTGTGGAGTGGGCTTTTAAGGCATAGTTATGATGTAAATTAGTACTCTGTGCAAGCAGAGAAGATCAGTTGAACTCTAAATTATAAATGAATGAATAAAAATGGTTATTATAGTTTGTCAAAGGACTGTCTCATTTCAAACATAGATAGAGAGAATCATGCTATCTTGGTCTTACACTAGTACTGACACCCAAAAGAAAAGGATGAGTATAGTTTTTTTGTTCTTATTTACTGACAAATTTGGTTTGACCAACTATAAATACGGTATTGTCATATATATTTCTATGAACTTCGTACGAAATAAAAAAGTATCTTAGTAATAAGTTACTTCTACACTCCATAATAATAAGTGGTAATGAGAGAAAAAACTATATAGTATCTTAATATTCATTATAAACCTACATGCTCATTATTGAATCATTTTTACAAGCAGTAACATCAATAGATGTCTCATTTAATATAATCCGACTAAATTACATTTCAGCAACACTTCCATATTTCACAAAATAAATCAAGACATTATCCAACCTATATAATCTTGACGTATATTATATCAAAGACGGCTGTACCTAATATAAACCGACCAAGTAACGAATTAGCTATACCATCATATTTAACAAACAAATTTATGACGTTTTGCAACCTTCTTATTTTGGCAAATATATTCCGACACAGGGGTGGTATTCCATCTGTCCAATCTTGGTCCAATGTGTATTTGCGTCTCACATTTTGCTTAATGAGAGAGTGAGACGCAATGCATATTGGACAAAGATCTTAAACAAGTAGAATACCACCCGAAGAGAAAAATAGGTTGTCAGGAGGCTCCGGGACGTGACCGGGCCGGGCCCGCACCGTGCCACGCCCGAGCCCCGGTGATCACGTGATGCTCTCCATAGAAAACGACGCTCCGGAAGCTCCGGCCCGGCCACGGCCCGGTCTAGCGTGAGTCATCCTTAATGCCTAGTTTGCCTAATGCTGCGTTTTATTTTAATGCTTCATCGTAAACTAGGGATATTCACATACTTACATCTCCTTCCGAATATGTGCGCCCTGTAGGCCGCGGTTTTCCATTATACTTAAATGATTCGCCGATAAAATGATCGATGAGTTGATTATTAATCCGCAGAGAACGCCGTTTCGCCTAATAATAAAATGATTCATAGTGTTTTTTTCGCACAGCACTAAATTTAAATAATATGCAAGTTTATAATTCTTGTATCAAAAGGACGATGAATTATGGTGTAAGATATGGGTATCTGAAATGAAATGAAGTACACGCGTATTCGGGAAACGAGATAATCACAAGATCTAGAGACGATATAGAGATCAACTAGATTTACATTAGATATCGACTAGATGTGACTTGGATATCTAAGTCATAAGGTTGTCAATGTGCTTACCACGGTTGCAGTAATTTTGAAAATTATAATATTAAGTATGTGTTTAGTGTTTGTTTTAATGATAATAATTGTATTTGAATTGTGTATGTACTTATGAGTCACAGATACTCGAAATAAATGAATTTTGAATAAGGTCATAACTTGTCGAAATCGTTCAAGAGGACCTCCAGAATCGCAGAAACGTCAAGTTTGACATACTTATATCTATCTTACAAATATCTTTAAATTATCCATATCGTAACTTGTTGAGGTCTAGTAGGGATCTAATTCATTTTCCGAATCGTGCCGGTAGGCTTCATTTCTTCGTTTCCCATTAGCTATGTACCTACTAATCTTCACTTATACCTCACAGCACTATACCTAATTCATAATATTTGTTACTGATTTATTTAGGAGTTTATTCATAGAGGCGGCTACAGTAAATTATAAAAAAATATATAATTTATTTACATACAATGTATACATATACAGTGGTACTACTAAACGAAATTAATAACTAGCTTAAATCTAAAATAGGCCCCTGAGGCATTGTACCAACGATGCTGGCGGCATTTCCCCGCTAATATAATATAAATAAATTATTATTTTTTCATTAAAAAAAAAACAGAATAATTAATTTCACTTCTGACGACCAGATCTATAAAGAGTTAAAGAAATGAAAAATTGAACTTCTTTAATCTAATCCGATTTAATGTAAAGGCTTTGGGTATTTTTAATAGAAACTCCCGCTTTTATATTTATGCTTTGGGTTACGTGGTGAAGGGCTCGGAAGTGCTGACTTCTTCCAATAAATGATTTTTACGCAAAGTACATCAATTGACCTTTCCAGAAATAACAGGCCAAGGAAAATTTCACAATGAGCTTCTAGCTAGACTAAGTTAAGTATTTAGAAATTGGTACTTATTTACTATTGTACGTGTTTGCTTAAGTAGCTACTTAGTCTACATTTCTGAAATTCACCAGCCTTGTCAGCTTGACCTAGGTTGCTTCATTAACAGTCCTATTAAAAAAGTTGGTAATTAAGAAATAATGAAGCAGTGGTGGCCGAGTGGATATGACGTCTGACTTTCAATCCGGAGGTCGCGGGTTCAAATCCTGGCTCGTACCAATGAGTTTTTCAGAACTTATGTACGAAATATCATTTGATATTTACCACTAGCTTTTCGGTGAAGGAAAAACATCGTGAGGAAACCTGCATACATCTGCGAAGAAATTCAAAGGTGTATGTGAAGTCCCCAATCCGCATTGGGCTAGCGTGGGGACTATAGCCCAAGCCCTCTCGCGCATGAGAGGAGGCCTGTGCTCAGCAGTGGGACGTATAAAGGCTGAAATGATGATGATGACGATGATGATGAAGTATGTGCAATGATTGAAACCTAATTTAGTCCTATTCGCGGCTGCTTACGTACCTACTCCGAAATCTACCCCAAATTGCACGAATCTCAAGGTAGGCGAACTTATTTACACCTGTATCATAATTTCGTAAGCATGATCTGTTGCAAACCCCGCGGAGCGTAAACCTGTGCAACACCACAATATACTCGATCTCATTTTATGTGGCACATGGCTGCCAAAAAGTTCTTCAAAAGGTTTACTGAACTAATCATGATTAAAAATATCGAAACAAGTTTTGATGCTTGCTATAAATAAATACTAAACAGGAAAATATATTTCTCAGCCGGATCTAGATTTACCGAAGGCAATCTTAATTTAAGGCTTAGGCGTTTTATTTGATGTTAAGACTTAAATATTTTTTATAATCATTTTAAAATACTTCTATAAAATATTCATATATAGGCATGTAAAAATGTAAGTTGCTTACAAATGCCAAAGCCAATTTCCTCAACCAATTTTTATTTTTCGCACTAATTATTGTTTCTAATTCGCTAATTAAAAACGTCAAAATAGGATTTTAAAACAATTTGATTCAGCAAAATTAGTTTTGTATCCAGGCAACCACCACAACTTAATTCCGTAATTTCCGTATTTAGCGTAAGAGTTAAGGGCCAAATCACACCGTAAGCGTGCATAAACAATGCAGCAGGGCTCCGTGCATACTTCATAGCTTGTGTTGCGTGCTCTAGTAGAGTAAGCATATTGTTATTGCGCATGCGGTGTGGCCCGGTCCTAAACTATAGGTATGTACCTGTCGCATCGAATGATGACCTCTATGACCCCATTCACTTTTATATAAAGTAGCTGTCAGGTAAAATGTCTGTGCTTAGACATTTTTTGGGAGTTTAGCACATCAATTTATTTATAAATGTAATATTTAAGTAATATGTGGGTATACATATGAATAAATACGGTAAAAACATATTATTTCTTCAATTATTTATTTACCTAATTCAACCTTGAAGATTTGAAGGAACTGGGATTATCATTCGATGCGACAGGTATTAGAGATCATCAGATCATCACCATCATGCCGCGCCGGGACTCGAAAGTGACAGCAGTCAACTTCTGAAGAAAAAGCCCCAACGCATTAATTTATACAAATTACAGTTTATTAAGATGTAAAAAACACTTCGAACAAGATTCGATCTAGGTCCGAGTTTAGGTACATGAATTAGGTAAATATGTATTTCTATCATTGTCTTTCATCGTTAACAGTTACACGCCTCCGGTAGGTGCCTAGTTACATTTACCGTAAGAGTAGCTCTATCTTAATGTGGAACGGTTATTTTCGTGTTGCTCATTATGCGGTAATAACAGCAGACATGTTTAATTAACTCAAAATAACTGCCTACTTGCCTTTATTAGAAAATGTTTGTACCATATAAAAGGTAATCAGTAAATTCAGTAATCACGGACCATATCCTGGTCGATATAATTCTAGTGAAACAAACCGTGCATTCCAAACTTTTAAGCAAAACAATCCTTGCTGTAAGAGGTACATGCAAAAAAATAACAAATTCCGCCTAATGAAAAGGGATTCTATGATAAACTACATAATAGCATTCAAAAATTTTTTAAATGATTTTCTGTGTTTTGTGTAGTTTTCTAAGAAACAAAGCCTTAGTCACAACTTACTATGTTAAGATAGATATTTGTCACATTTCTTAAAACATGTGGCATAAAATGTTTTTACACGTGTTAAAACACACGATCACGGACAGAGACCGGCGAATTAATGCAAAACCACTACAAAAACCCGTTCGTCATTTACGTATCCGCACATACCTGGCGCGTTTGCGTCACCGGCTCAACGGTCAAGTGACCCCTGATTTGGCTTTTTAGCGGACACCTGGCTATAATGCCAACGCCAAATAAATGTGGAAAATTTACCGCATAAACCAGCGAGCAGCATTAGACGTCACGGTCATATAGTGGGAATCCCTTCTAGAAAATAAGATACTTGCCATATTAATCATATTATTGAATATGTGTAAGTATAGGTAATTTTATCAGAACTTCCGTGAGAAACAGACATAATAAATATTTAAAAAACGGGTCAATCACGTATGAAACAAGTCTAGAGTTTTTCGACTTAAAATACGTGATTGACCCGTTTTTAACATATTTAAATGTATTTATGTAAGTATTTTTAGCTGTTCTATACTTCCATATTATCAAATATGTGTGCACTCTTATGCACACACTATTAAATCGTGTTTAGCTTTATGTTTGTGAGCATCTTGTCCGATACATATTCTGACGGTGACTGTACCTGTACTTACGTTGACTAAAAGTTGACGAATAACTATGTACAACAATAAACCTAAATAAAAATCGAAATTAATTTATTACAATAATAATTATAGAATTTACTAGGTAGGTACATTTTAAGGGGCTCGCTGATTGACGGTATCGGCCTGTCAGTTAGAACTTAGAACAAAATTTTGACAGTTCCGAACAACTGACAGGCCGATACCGTCCGGCGGACTGTTAATCAGTGGACCCCTTTAAATTCTGCCATCCTACTGGTGTGGTTTAAATATGTACAATAATATTTACCCAAATAATTTTTCCATCGTATTTTCACGAAAACGTAAAATCTTGCTATTTCAGTCAGTCTAGGTACAAAAAGTACAGAGTTTGTCTGAAATAATGACAAATACGAACGTTTCCGAGACATTACGATGGAAAACAATTGTGCACTACATCTGTAATACACAAATAGTTTTACGTTTAGAGATATATGTCGTTTGTTAAATTATCAGAGAATGGCAAATACGTTTGACACGTAGTCTGATCCGTTACTTTGGTGCTGAAGGTACCTACACAATCTTCCATTAATAATTAAATCATATACATGGTAGTTTAATACATAGCAAACCAATACAATGTTTGATTATAATAATGGTAATCGAAAACAACATTCTGCATCGTTCGTTCACTGTGCAAAGGTGCGTCCATACTTCTAATCTAAGCTAATGTGAGCGCGGACGCATGTTTGCTGTAGGTTGCGTGGTTTGTGCAACCCTGGCATGAGTTGGGTTGGGGTAAGGGTGAGGTGTAAAGCTAACATAAGTGAGCTCTCGCAGCTCATCCGCTAGATCTGGAAGCAACTTTAACTGCTAGCCACGTGTCGATAAGGGACATAAAGTAAAAACCAGTATGGAGTGTATTGAAAACAAAGTAACGCTTGTTTTATTACACTTATAAATACGTTATGTTATAACAAATGTCATCTCTCTGCTTATAGAATGAAGTTCTAAGTATATTATTTATTTTTTAATGTAGGTAATTATATAAAACGACATGTAATATGAATTATTATGAATATACGAATATGAATATTCGAAATTATGTAATAAGCTGACGAATTCAATGACATTCTGATTTACTTAAGATTTTTTTTGGTTCCATCACAGTTCTATTCGGTTGTGTCTCAATCTACCTATAGGCTTTGTGGCTGTGAATCAGTGTATTTTTTTCAATCAGAAACGACGCTTTTGGCATTGACAGATCATATCCATAACAGATCCAGATCAAATTCATAGCCTGTTATTACAATCAGAATACGCCTCCCGTCCTTGTACTGTCTAAACTTTACCTGAGGATAACGGCTCGTAGCTCTTTCGTTACGTTATTTCTTTTCGTAGCATTTCGTAGCAGTCTGTGCTACGAAACAGGATAAGTCTTAGTTTTTGGGAAAAGCAACACAGGAGCGTCTTTCTGGTTTTAACAATCCGTATGTTTTATTGATTAATTACTTATTGTTACTTATTTATTTTGCATGCCCTGCACAATGGTGTAAGCGCGATTCACAGCGAGTAACATCATGTTAATATAATCAATAACCCTGTTTTCATCGGAATGATTTGATGATTATATTTACATTAATATTATTCTTCATAGATATTATGTTAATTTATGAGTGATATGACTGCATGCATGCAGGGGATCGCAGTCATCGCAGATATCATATTTTTGAACTTTGTAAGATTTAACAAAACAAAAGTAATCGATGTGTTCGATCAAACATAATATTGATAGTTTTTGGAAGCAATTTTCATATTACATATTAGCTTGTGTGCAAAAATTGTTACACATTTTTATGGTGCGTTTTAGAATTATGTTCGTGTAGTTTTTCTATCCAGTGAAAATTAAAACATAAGGAACGAACGAACGAATCGATGAAGTTACTAACTAGAGAAAGGCCTGAACATTGTTAATAAATTTTTTTGGTTACCGTATTGTGATCTAAAAAAGCCCTACGATTTTTCAAAAACTCTGTTCTCTGAACCAGTTAAGGAAAAAAATATTAAACTTGTCGTTAAGTGATGCTGACGTATCAACATCGAGTATTGATAGTTAAATTAAATCAGCTCTAAAAACTGGGACTGGAAAAAACGATGACGTGATTATACCCTACCTGTCTTAACCTTTATGCTAAAATGATTAAACATTGTCTGGGACAGGTCCCAGGTAGAATTTTTAATCACCATAAATTAGAAAACCTAGCATTGTTGTTCAGTGTAATTTGCCTGTTGAGACTCCAGCGGGTTCAGTAAGGTGTTATTAGGGACATAATGCGGCGCCAGACATAACAACCGTAAGAGACATTCAAAAAGTAATTCATTGTTTAACGTATTCTCGCGTAATAAATTCCAAGTTCGATTTGATTTTCTTATATCACTTGCTGTTGTTTTCGTGCAGATCTGTCGTCAGTGGGTTCAGAGTTAATTATAAAGTACCTAAATGTAGGTAAACCCTTGCAAATTTAATCACATATTCGTTTCCAGTACCCACCTACCTGCATAGTTCATTAGAAAATCATGTTTCATTGATGAGAAATTTATACGGTCAATTATTTAATACGATAACAACTTACTACTTAAATAGGTAGGTAGGTAGGTAACGTAAGTATACAGACAGCTACAGAGGAAAGGTACCCCCTCGTAGGTACCGTCACAGAATAAATAATAGTACTAAGTACAGAAGACTCACTCTCTAACAAAACGCGTCTGTCACGATCAGCACAGATATGGCCGCTAGGTGGCGACAGCGCCACGCGCGGCTTATGGCAAACCCCAAAATTGGGGTCGAACGGATGTACTTTTAGCTACCTGTAGCAAAGCGACGAAATCGCGGAGTGAGCCACGCCTGGTACCTTGAAAAAAAAACAATGAAAATAATTTTGGTGCGTAGGTACTAGCTTCTGTGCAGAGGGAGTACTATTTCTCTGCAACTGACTGTACTTTCATTACCTACTTTGTAGTAACTACAGTAGTTTTACAGTCGTTTCGTACTATATTTGAAATCAAAAGATATTCCCACAGCGTCACATGTACGCACATTTGAGCGGACGGTATTTTGGCAATAATAAAATAATTTTGCTAAGAGCATCGATCTTGGCAGGTAAACCAATGAACTGGGGCAAAAATAAAATACAAACATACCTACCATACGAATATGAACATCAATAATCATAATTTATTAATAAATTAAATACTTATCATTTATGAAAAAGACAATAATTATAATATTGAGATTTATGAAGCTGAAAAAGGATTCACACAGGCGTCGAAGGAGAGGAAGCCGCGCAAGGCGCCTCGCAAGAGCCAGTGTGGCACTGCGGAGCTAGATATTGCTTCTGGCCTGAGAGTTGCCACGCCGAATACGGCGCTATATGTATCGCGCCTGCACGTTTCCGCCACGGTTGACGATGTGGTGGAATATGTTCGCAAGAAGAGCCGTTACGAATTGAAAGTGTTCCAGCTGCGATCGCGCCATTACGTGCACTTCAGCTCTTTCGTCGTGCGCGTGGCGAGGCCGCTGCTGGAAACCATCGCGAGCGCGGACTTCTGGCCCCTTAGGCGTTTCGGCGGTTCCGTGTGGTGTTTCGGCGGTTCCGTGGGAATCTGCCAAATCCTACACCGGAACATGCGACACAACTGAAAACCGCCGTGTCGCCGAAATATTTTTTTAGCTTGTAAGATTTTACTATTGTATGTATGCTAGTTTGTAAGGTATGTATCTATGGGCCTTAGTTGCCTGATAATAAATGATATTTGATTTTTTTTTTATTTATTATCAGGCAATTCAGGCCCATAGATAAATACATACAATAGTAAAAATCTCACTCATCACTCAGTAATTTCTGTAGTCTTGTAATTACCTACCTGTATATTTTACTTAGGTATTTACGTATATGTACCTACTTACAAAATGCTTGGTCGTAATTCATAGTTTAGACAGGCGTGTCTCACTCCGCGATTTCGTCGCTTTGCTACAGGTAGCTAAAAGTACATCCGTTCGGCCCCAATTTTGGGGTTTGCCATAAGCCGCGCGTGACGCTGTCGCCACCTAGCGGCCATATCTGTGCTGATCGTAACAGACAGACGCGTTTTGTTAGAGAGTGAGTCTTCTGTACTTATAGTACTATTATTTATTCTGTGGTTTAGAGAAGGAATCATCATTAAATCGTAGTTACGTCGTACGTGTAGACATCCTTATAATTAAGCATAGTGTAAGGAGAACCACTTCACAGGCGATTATTTACCTTGCTCGCTGAGTAAATTACTTTATTATACATGCTGAGGTATACGCGACTATGTACGTTGTTGAAGTTCTGTACAAAATTATTATATAGGTAAGGTAACCTTCGTTGAAGAACATATACCCATATAACTCGTATATTTTGCTTTAAATTTATTTTATTCCTTTCTGATTAATTAACTTAATATTAGGTAACCTTAATTTACCATTTCAGTTGGAATATCTATACCAATTCTGTTAACACCACTCCGCTGCACCAAAAACGCAATAAAATTTACGATATCTGGTAAGTAACAAGTCATCTTTATCTTGCAAGAAAGGGGCCTTGACCCGCGCTCCGGGTTTTTCCTGGTGCAAAGGCTGTCCATCGCAATTCAACGCGGTAACGCAGCGAGTGCGATGGGCACCTTTGCGCCGGGGGTAGCGCGGGGAGGCCTCTTTGAGTAGTTTTTATATTCCTTATTTTATTTTAGATATATTTAGGGTTGTTAGTTTTAATTTAGTATTATTTATAGATGTATTTAGTTCATAAGTTATTTATTTGTTTTTCTACTGTCTTTTTCCTATGAAATAAATTATCTCTCTCTTTATCTTGTGTGTTTTTCTCGGCCACGAAATACAGATTTTTTTATTTACTTACTTAAGTTGCTTTACTATGTAGAACTGGCACTACCATGTAATTAAAATTGTAACAACTAATTGTAGGTAACCCATAATTCTGCAAATAAACAACTATTCAAATAACATATCTAAAAATATTTTTAATGATACTTACTCCAAAACCAGTAATATTTTGTCATCGAGCGTTAATTAATTCCAATCCAAAAACCATAACGGCATCAGTTAATAAACATCGTAACTTATGATTCATAATTACAATCCCAGCTATATTATAGCTTGGAATTTCCGAGTCTAAACTCGATCATTATTCTCAATTCGCCCAAAAACCTGTCGTAAGTATCCCACTACATCTTACTATGAACTTTAATGTTCTATTAATTGCGAACATCGTATAAGGAAAATGATAAATAGAATATCGTCAAAAACAGATAGTTACTACTATTTTTAAACAATGAGTCAAACCAAACTTTACCGTGTAGGTAAATATATCTACAAAGTACATACTACATATATATTGTGTAACCGTTTAATGTTATTGTATGTTTAAGTTTATTTGATGCAGATAAACCAATTATCGTCGCCAAGAAGTTATATACTGTGGTAGTTAATTCTTACAGGCGGATAGGCTGGTGTGGTAAATATTCGAAGGATAAGATATTACTTATACCTTATCAAGTCATGTGTATAGCCTAAACTGGCCTAATGCTTATTAGATAGCGCTAATAAAAAATAAACATTCCGAAAAACAGGCATACTTCTCTTTTTCGTTACGAGTATACATATTAAGAAACAAATAGTAAAGCCTATCCTTTTAAAGTTATTAATATTATAAGTTAACTATTATTTTTACCAACCACACAAACAGCCTACGAAACTACTATACCTACCTACTACGACTACGGAATTTACGATATATTCTGGAACATTATTTAAAACCATAAACATAAATTAATATAAAACGTATAATAAAAAGTAACCTAAAATTAAAATTGCATACCTACAAGACTAAGAATAAAATTGCTAATATCTAAATACATACGTAGGTACTTGTAGTATTTATTTGGTGGACGAATCAGTCGGACTGTATACCTAGGTATTTGGCATAGTCTAATAAAACATGGTCTTCTCTTCCCAGAGTGACACAAGCCTACGTCACAATAACATGGCCGCTATATCATATAGCGCCGCATGATGACGTAGGCTTGTCTCAGTCAGGTGACCTAGAAAAGACGGGAAGAGAGTACCAGGCGGAGTATAATATTATACCATGGTATTTGGGCAGTGTATTTTTGTTGGAATTTTCAAACAGACCTTACCTTGTTTTCAAGCTCACGATTGCTCCAAGGAATAATTCAGGCATAAAAGGTGGTGATCCTGGTGCTCGACGCGGACCCACTCCATGTCATCTTGAAACTTAAGGCATTGTCAATAGAGGTGACAGGAGGGTGTCACCTATTGGGCATTACTGGCATTATAGTATAGCATGTCGAGCACTAGTACCACCACCTTACTCGTCCCTCTCCCTCTGGAGAACGTTTCATGCGTTAGGGTGAGACGATATACCTAATTGCCTTTCGTTTTTTTTATATTTTCTTTAGACCATTGATATAAATATCTGTACGTAGCACTATCTATATCCAGTTGTGAAAATTATATATTATTTTAGTACATACCTAAACATTGTTGGATAAATAAGTCATTCATTGATTTAACAGTCAAGGTGACCTGGGCATATTGACCGCCAAATAATAGGTAATGGACTGCGGATATGAAACCTTCGGGTCATCTATAGCAAAATATATGACGTTAGTGGACATAATATGACGTAGGTATATTTAGACGATCCTATTTTGCGGACATTACCTTGACCCTTGACTTGAGTTTAGAATTTTTTCAAACTTTAATACGTTACCAAGAAAAAATATTTTCCCGAACTTTTTTTAGAAATCTAATGTAAATGTTTAGGTTAAAAAATTTAATTTGCAAAACTTTAATGTCATCGTGGCTCAATGCTACGAATTTACAAGAATAAGAAATTTGATATACCTACTTACCTAGTATAGGTACCTATTCCCTAATTCATAAAAAACTCATGTAGGTACTACGGTAGTACCACTACCTAGCTTAGGTACTTACTGCTTGTTTTTCGCTAAAATTAAAAATATTATTTTGATTAAGTCGACGACCGGTCTGGCCTAGTGGGTAGTGACCCTGCCTGCGAAGCCGATGGTCCTGGGTTCGAATCCCAGTAAGGGCATTAATTTGTATGATGATACAGATATTTGTTCCTGAGTCATGGGTGTTTTCTATGTATTTAAGTATTTGTATAATATATATATCGTTGTCTGAGTACCCACAACACAAGCCTTCTTGAGCTTACTGTGGAACTTAGTCAATCTGTGTAAGAATGTCCTATAATATTTATTTATTTATTTTTTATTTATTTTATTAAGTTGTTTCAGAAAAAAAAACCGTTTATTTTAGTTAATTAATCTGATTTGATAAACGGACAGTTCGAAAATTAATACTCCAGCTACCTACAAAACCACCATACCATACCATAGGAGTCACGTCCCTCAGACATGAGGTCACGACCACGAAGAAGACCTACAAACACTTTCGATTCCTACTATGAAGTTTACTTACATCTAGGGTTCCGTTTTTTTAAATATATCAATAGTAAACCCAAGCTCCTCTTTCAAGGAAATCCGGACCACTGTACGTCGTCTATATTTACTATATATGGTATGTTTATTGCTGTAAGTTATAATGGTTGGTCAAATATTTGCCGACCACTATTGACACATCTACGCATGTAAAGGTTACGCTCATTGGCAGGGTGTAGTGTAGTGTTTGTTCCACGTTGGCGCATGTGACGGAATGTCAAGTTGAAGCCAAAGTCATGGCCTGTCATGCACTTCTCTTCTATTCCTTCATTGGTTAAGATGCGCAATATGGTTTTTGTAGGTAGGTAATATGGATAGTCAGATAAAGTGGTTATTACGTCTATTTTTCAGGATACTTGTGTGTAGTTTTCTTGTCTCTCTTAGCAGCAACATAGCACAAAGTGTCCAGCTAAATGGATGTAATAATAACCTCTTAAGTTATTCGCTTTGAATCCCTGTTTACATGTTTGTATGCAAAGGTGTAACTGTAAAGATATTAACTTTGCTGACTATACAATCGTTTAAGCTTTTTACTAAGGTAGTGAAGTCTCCAATAAGGTTCTAATCTCAATGGTCAATAAGGTTCTGATTGCTGCGACATTGCTGTTGTAGCGTTGCTGCTGTGAGTTGCTGGACTTGGAGGGAAATGGGCGATGTTACTGTCATGGCTTCTTTACACGATGGGCCAACGCCGGCCAGTCCAAGGTGACAGTCGGCGACTGCAACTGGGTTTCTCCTCCAGTGCAGCATTACTGATGCAGTGTGTCTTCTGTTTGTTATGATGTCTGCAACATCCAGGGAGGAAAATGAGGACTACTTTTGTATGGAGAAGCGGTCGCGTGGCGTCCAGTAGGTATCCTCTTAATTATGTTGCTTTTTGTTACGCTCTCGCCTACTACCTATTATATTTAGGACCCTTGAATTATGAATAACATTCCATACTGGGACAGTTATACTTACACCAATTTTTTTGACCGCAATAAAAGAATTTACATACAACTAATCAACCTGTAACCAACACGATATCATAAATTTCCATTCAATTTGCGTCACATCTTATAATCTAATGATCAATTTAGTATAAGAACTGGCTGGATAGTCGTTATGTTTACATAACCGGTATTTAGGTATATTGAATCACGGAGAAGTGTCGTGGTAGATGAAGCTCGATGTCTTTAGCTAGCCATACACGTACGTGACGTACGGATTTGTCCGCCGGACATGTCTCGGATCAGATTCTCAACTTCGCCACACACGGCTTCTGTTGTGATCCGGATTTAGCTAGTAAAGGTTGTCTGCAACAATGTCTTTGCTTAAACAATAACTGGCTATGTGGCGGTTTCATGTCTCTTAGAAGGACAAGTTTACGATTAATTGGTCGAAGAATTTTAATTTTTTGACCAATTGATCTTAAGCATGTTGTTTAAGATCCTTATCTACGTAAAATGTCTTGTTCTTGAGCTTCCATAAACATGGTAAAGACTTATAAAGCTCTATAAAACTCATCCAAAACACTTTGTTTTCACTAAACGCCGTTTTAAAAGAGCGCGTGCGTGCCTTGCCATAGCGTTAGAGCGTAACTAAGGTGCGATCCAGCGGCCACATTCGTTATTAGAGTCGGACTAAAAAAAGTCTGCAGTGTCATTTATACGTCATAATTTCATAGAAGTTTGACGTTTAAAATAACACCTTCACTGCGTGGGCTATCAAATCCGCTGCAGACTTTTCTTGGTCGGACTCTACGCACACACGCCCAGTCCGCTCTCAGATCTGTCCGATCCGTTGGTTTTGCGCACGGACAGTGAACATACATCCGGCAGACAATATCAATATGTACCTATGTCAATTTCTCGCCACACGAGGATTGATGTGTCCGACGGACACATTTCTGAGATAGATCTGACGGACAAATCCATACGTGTATGGCTAGCTTTAATAGATCAACAACTGTGATGAACTTTTTATCTTAGGGGTTTTTCTGTTTCCTCGGCAAATGGTTACCTACCTCTAGTTTGGGATTGTAAGATTTTATACATTTAATTTACTACCTTATCATAAACAAGTAGAGGAGGTAGGGTACCATTGGGTAGTCGGAAGACTCGGAAGGCTATTATCCCTCCGCTCCCTATTCCCGACTGCCCAATTAAATGGTCCCCTACCTCCAATACCAGTAGAGTACGACATTCTAGGGCGATGTATTTCAAATGTCGACTTTATTCTCTTACTATTAAGGTAGAAAATCAAATCTATGAAATCTGCTTCAATCATTATCTAAAATTAATGTATATGTAGGTACGCTTGAATTTGCGTGCTAAAGCTTAATGCGTAGGCAGTATACCTAACTAATGAGTCTAATGACTGTGTAGCCGGTTAACTACTGTAGATGAAACTTAGTTCTACCACAGAATAAATAATAGTACTAGGTACAGAAGACTCACCCTCTAACAAAACGCGTCTGTTACGATCAGCACAGATATGGCCGCAAGGTGGCGACAGCGCCACGCGCGGCTTATGGCAAACCCCAAAATTGGGGCCGAACGGATGTACTTAACTACCTGTAGCAAAGCGACGAAATCGCGGAGTGAGACACGCCTGGTTCTACTAATAAAACAACTTAATGATAAAATATGTATACATTAACAGCAACGGCTTTAAGCAATATAGTATCCCATATTTACTTCAAAGTTCATTGTGTTCGAGATACCTACCTATTTGGCATCGATATTGAACAATTTTAGGCCAAAAAACTGGTTTTCTGGACATAATTAACTTTTGAGTGTTAATGATTAAGTTTAAAATTAAAATCTCTGACCGATGGTACGAAGCAAATGCATATGGCCGAATGGCAACTAAGTATTGACTAATAATAAAAATTATTTAGATATCAAAATGTACCTATATACGTCTGAATTGGCTTCCTTCATTAAAACTAATCATAATTCAATATAATCATAACTACAATTTATACTTATTTAAGACCTACTGTTGTACCTACATATATTGAACAAATAAAAAAAATTGGAAATTGGACTTTAAATTTGGTTTTAGCACCTACCCAAATTAGGTTTGACTTGAACACTTACTAGTCAAGTCTAAGCTTATAAGTTCGTTTTTTTAGCATTAGAAAGAACTTGAAAGCAGGTATGCGATCTTGGCATGTCTTTTAATTGAAAAACGCTTTTTAAAAATCAATATTTATTACTTATGAAAGCAGAAGAATATAAATGATCGTATTAGATTCATATTTGTTACATAAGTATTTGCCGTAACTTATTTTTAAAATGTGTTTTTCAATTAAAAGACACATTAAGATTGTTTACCTAATTTCTAATGCTAAAAAAAAACGAAGTATCGGTACTAATATTTTTGACGCGCCGCCGCCACTGCACCTACCTAACCGATTAATAGGTATATCCGAATATCACACTTATGCTGGTTGTAGTAATGTTAAATTAGACAGGATTTTGAACTTTATTAGGTACAATCGAATGAAGTAGGTACATTTTTTAAATATACGTAAGTATGTTCGTGTTGTCAGCTCCAATATGCCACGATTGAGATTAAAATTCATAATCTAACGACTTTTGATATTACTGATACATATTAGTTACAACGATATTCTCAATTAGGTTGGTAATACGAAACGAGTGATTTTAGGAAATATTGGAAAATGCAATAAGTACAGATTCAACAAGTGGGCAGTAGGTAAGTACATGCAGTGGTACAGTTTACTTTTGGTAGGTAAGAAAGTTTGTGGTTGGTACTTGGTGGTGGTTATAACTTGGTTTTACGGACACCAAAAAGAACGATCTACCTACATATAATATAATATCCACATATAATATATGGGTCCATATTGGGTTGCATAATAATTGATTGTCCTAATGTAATGTTACGCATAAAACTCATTTCGCATAATTGTTATTGTGCTGGAAATATTAACATTTCTGAAAAATTATAACACAAACCTAACCTAACCTACCCTATTCTATACAACTTATGCAAAATATTTTTGAAAATACTTTCTGTTTCAGCTGGAGAAAAAATATGCGAAAAGAGTTTTATGCGTAACTGTTGCCCGCGACTTCGTCCGCGTGGAATCTTATCTTCAACATTTTACATCTTTAGTACCAATAATTTTCATATCCAAGCAATGTTGAAATTAAGTACTTTTCTTTTCAAGTGGATTTTGATGTTGGTTGCTGAAATTACTTTTTTTGTATTCTCATAATAGGTACCTATGCCCTTATACAAAGATTCAAATTCGGCACTCACAAAATGTCTGATCTCCATACAAACTTTCAACCCCTTTCTCACCACCTTGGGGGATGAATTTCAAAAATACTTGAATTAGTTTTCATGTTTTTTATTTTTATACCTTTTTTTTGCAAAAGTCCAAGTTCCTAGCTTTAAATTAAATTTACACCCCAAGACGAACTTTCATCCCCTTTTTAACCCCCTTAGGGCTTGAATTTCCAAAAACGTTGCAATTACTTTTTTTGTAATCGGCTAATATGTCTTTCTAAGAAGTTTCAAAGCATTTGTAATGGATTCAAACTTTGAACCCCATTTTAACCCTGCTAGGGGATGAATTTTACAAATCGCTGAAATCACTTTTATTGTCATCTAATAATATTCCCAAATACAAAGATTCAAACCCCACGCTCGGAAAAATGTATGATATCCATACAAACTTTCAACCCCGTTTTCACCACCATAGGAGATGAATTTACAAAAACGCTGATATTAGTTTTCTTGCATTTTAATTTAAAACGTTTTTACAAAGTTTCAAGTTCCTTGCTTAAAATAAAATTTGCACCCGCAGACGAACTTTCATCCCCTTTTTAGCCCCCTCAGGGTTTGAAATTCCAAAAACGTTGCAATTACTTTTTTTTGTAATCGGCTATTATGCCTTTCTAAGAAGTTTGAAAACCATTTGTAATGGATTCAAATTTTCAACCCCTTTTTAACCATTTTAGGGGATGAAATTTACAAAACGCTGAAATTACTTTTCCTGTCTTCTAATAATATCCCTAAATACAAAGATTCAAGTCCCACATTCGAAAAAATGTTTGATATCCATACAAACTTTCAACCCCTTTTTCACCACCTTAGGGGATGAATTTTCAAAAACGCTGAAATTAGTTTTCGTGTTTTAATAATATATCTTTTGACGAAGTTTCAAATTCCTAGCTCAAAAGAAAACTTTAACCCCATACAAACTTTCATCCCCTTTTTAACCCTGTTAGGGGATGAATTTTACAAAACGCTGAAATTACTTTTATTGTCTTCTAATAATATCCCCAAATACAAAGATTCAAGTCCCGCGCTCGAAATTTTTTTTGATATCCATACAAATTTTCAACCCCTTTTTCACCACCTTGGGGGATGAATTTTCTAAAACGCTGAAATTAGTTTTCTTGTTTTTGAATTTGATACGTTTTTACAAAGTTTCAAGTTCCTAGCTTAAAATAAAATTTGCACCCGAAGACGAACTTTCATCCCCTTTTTAACCCCCTTAGGGGTTGAATTTCCAAAAACGTTGCAATCACTTTTTTTTCTTATCGGCTATTATGCCTTTCTACGAAGTTTCAAAGCATGTGTAATGGATTAAAATTTTCAACCCCTTTTTAACCCTGTTAGGGGATGAATTTTACAAAACGCTGAAATTACATTTCCTGTCTTCTAATAATATCCCTAAATACAAAGATTCAAGTCCACCACTCGGAAAATTTTTTGATATCCATACATACTTTCAACCCCTTTTTCACCACCTCAGGGGATGAATTTTCAAAAACGCTGAAATGAGTTTTCTTGTATTTTAATAATATATCTTTTTACGACGTTTCAAATTCCTAGCTCAAAAGAAAACTTTAACCCCATACTAACTTTCATCCCCTTTTTAACCCCCTTAGGGGTTGAATTTCTCAAAATCGCTTCTTATCTCTTGTACACTTTATAAATGCAATCTGGTGTGCAAATTTCAACTTTCTGGCTTTTGTAGTTTCGGCTCTGCGTTGATGAATCAGTCAGTCAGTCAGTCAGTCAGTCAGTCAGGACACTTGCATTTATATATATAGATTACATTATGACAATCAATTATTATGCGACCAGATAGGATCCCATAATATATAATATATATATATGCCACCCTTGGCAGTAGTTATATTTTTGAGGCGTTTGGGGTCGAAACGCTGGGGCCCCACGGGCCAAGCGCGCGCCGTATATACAGGGCCTTAGCGGAGCGCCTTATGCCGGCTACATACGTAACGATAAATCGTTGCGATAAAACTGTGCAGTCCGACTGTGCAGATAAATCGAACCGTGTGTATGACAAATCGTTACGATAATCGACAACGATTTTGCTCAACGCATAAGTATTGCCATACAACTTGGCAATGCAGCCAGCCTTCTGGGCACACTGCCCATCGGCAGTGACTTGGGGGACGTTTTTTATTTATTTTAAGTTTATTTAGTTTAGAGATAGTTTGTATTATTATTTGTAAGCTAATTTAATGTTTTATATTTACTTATTAAAATAGTTAGTTAGAATTGATAGTTAATATGATAATACAAAAATACTTCGTCACTATTCATCAGTAACCGAAAAGAGCTCGTCGATTTTCTTAGGCGTTTGGGCCCACTCGCAAATTGAACGTTATTTATTATTGGGAGCCTATAATGTCCCACTGCTGGGCAAAGGCCTCCCCCCACTTTTTCCAGTCTTCCCGATCCTGTGCAGTCTCTGGCCATTCCTTTAAAAAGGAGTCTAACTCGTCTCGCCATCGCCGACGTGGTCTGCCAAATCCTCGTTTTGATCTGGGCTGCCACTCTGTGGCGATCTTGGCCCACAGCTCACTCGGCATTCGGCAGAATTGAACGTATACATGTAATATAATATAGGAAATTAATCGTTATGTTATAATTGCTCGATCATGATGATATTGTAGGTAGGTATCCATATGTAAATGTGTATTTTGTATGTATAATGATGTATAATTTCGTTAAGTATAGGTACTTAACTTACACTTACGTATAGGTACAACTTAGTATACCTGTAGAAAAACTAAGAAATCCATACTAATGTTCCAATAAGTAAATTAATTTAAATAAGCTCTGACGTCAACGGGATGTTTGGTTTCTACTCAAATTAAATCAAGTAGCTATGTAGATTCGATTGGTGTGTATGTACATATACTTACCCGAATTATTTACCAGGTTCACATTTATTTGACACCGTGAAGTGACGTGTGGTGGTAAGTGTACCGTATTTCAACTTATTAGAATTTACGTACCAACATTGGAATTTGAGGAGCTGTTTTTATAAGTAGGTAATTGCTTATTTACTTTGCTATTGTCTCGTATGCGCAAATTTGATTATATTTAGCGTTAATAAGGAATGACGATATTGACGACTTAGACTGGGGATATGTAGATAGCTAGTACAGTCAGATGCAATGGTAGGTATCTCGGACATAATCAATAGGACCAAGCGTAGGTAAGAGCCGTAAGGGATGGCTATGGGTACTGCTTAATCCTTACTTCTATTTATCCATATTAATATTATAATCAAACCTTAAGGAATACTACCTTTCCCTACCTTAGTTTTTCATTTTTATAATATTGACACTGTTGTTTCTTTATTTAATATATACTTTTTATGTATGTCTATGTATGTTTATGGTTATACGTATTTAAGTATGTTTATCTATAGTAATATTTTGTATTGTTAAGTTATATTCAATTCGACTTTTCATATTTTTTTCTTTGCGCCACCTACCGTATATTCTAATTCTTATGTCTCCGATACCCAAAGGTTGTCTGGAAGAGATCGCTCTTAAGCGATAAGACCGCCTGTTGTTACCTCTACTGTCTTTGTTTATGTTATTGTCCATTTATTGTAAACTACGTGTATGTGAGGTGTGCAATAAAGAGTATTGTATTGTATTGTAATGGCGAAAGTGTGTGTCTGTCTGTTTTTTTTTTAAATATTATTTTATTTAATAAACTTTACACGTAAATTAACAGTATGACACCAAAGCACTTATTATGTGGTATATTACCTACATAATAATATTAAAATTAAAAAAATATTAAAAAAATATATTTTTACCTCTATAATTGTTACCTCTTCACGCTTAAGCCGCTGAACCGATTTAGTTGAAATTTAGTATAGAGATAGTTTGAGTCCCGGGGAAGAACATATTAGGATAGTTTTTATGTCGGAAATGGAGTGCAAAGGGGGGTGGAATTTAAAGAGTTAATGAATTGCCTAATAATTGAAGTAAGCAATGTGCGAATTGAATGATTGCTATTAGCATTATCCAGGCGCTATACCTACTTTAAGCTGCTGTCACTAATTTCACGCAGACGAAGTAGCGGGCAAAAACTAGTAGTTTTATAAATTGAATGTAGAGTTATCTAGGTAAGTATGTAGCTTTACAAACAAACTGAAACTTGAGGTGTGTGGCAATAATTTTTGAACGTGATTTGTAGAAATATAGATTCAGGGCTATAACCGCAAAAATAGAAGTTCGCAAATTGCGGGATTTTTCTCTGTCGCTCTATTTACGCCTTCTTCTTCTTCTTCCGCGTGTGCTCGCCCACCGTTGGGCATACGCCTCTCCAATCTCTGTCCATTTTGAGCGGTCGTTGGTCACTCTTATCCAGACTGGTCCCGCAGTCTCCTTTATGTCATCGGACCAACGGGCGGGTGGTCTGTCTACACTTCTTCTGCCTATCCGGGGTCTCCACTCCAAAACGCACTTGCTCCACCGTTCGTCGCGAAGTCGGCACATATGCCTACGCCTTCATTGGAGTAAAAGAGAAAGATCCCCGCATTTTGCGAATTTCGGTTTTCGCGGTAGCCGCTCTGGGCAGTGTGTCGTGTGACAAGGTCTCTTTTCTTACCGCTTTTTGTGACACGATTATCTGGCACCAGTCTACTCGTAATATAATCTCTACATATATGTAAAACTATTACAGTGAGGCAATTTTTAATGCGTTGGTTTATCCCACGAAAGAAAGAATGAGCGCGCCGCGCTGTTTATCCGATACTGGGTTGACTGTACCTACTTATTGTGGAAATTTACATCAAGCATTATATGGTCTGGCTTGTTTCCACTTCCGTATTTTTCATCCACCAACCAATGAAATTTGTTAGGCTCCTACAACTGTAGGCACTATGTCGGTGTAAGTTAAAAAGGTTTATTACTTAAGGATCTAATGCTTAAAAAAGCATACCTATAATATATATACTGATTAGTGATCATGGAGCCTATAAAATGATCTTACTGCGTCATAAACCGATGTATCTACCAAACCACCAGACCACCACCACCACCACCACCACCAGACCACCAAGAGCCAGAGAGGGCCAGAGTGTGTTGACGACCAGTCTGGCCTAGTGGGTAGTGACCCTGCCTGTGAAGCCGATGGTCCTGGGTTCGAATCCCAGTAAGGGTATTTATTTGTGTGATGACACAGGTATTTGTTCCTGAGTCATGGTTGTTTTCTATGTATTTATGTACATATTTATATATTATATATATCGTTGTCTGAGTACCCACAACACAAGCCTTCTTGAGCTTACTGTGGGACTTAGTCAATCTGTGTAAGAATGTCCTATAATATTAATTTATTTATCTACATGAATTTAATGTATTTTGTAAATTATTTTATTTAAAACGAATTTTATGAAGACATACTCGTAGTAGGTACCTATGTTAAACATACATACAACATTATAGGCAATGAATAAGTTTAGGCCCAGAAGTAACCTACGCAAAATGCGAATTTAGCACCGACTCGGTCAAGTAAACGGCCACATTATGTATTTCTCAAGACCCTAATAATCATCGGCAATGCTATGCAGATTACAGCAGCCTTGCCGGCAAAGTTCATGTGGAAATTGGCGCCCGACGGTCCCGAGGCTCGGTCGTTAGTCGGTTAGCTAACTACTAAAGTACTTAAGTATCGATAATTTGCTATGTATACTGTTTGGTTTTTGCCATTGAATATGGATATGGATCACCAATCTTGAGTGGTGATGATGAGTCCTTACTGGCACTATTCACTATGCATTTGTATTGGGAAAATTGAATAAAATGGATGCTATATTGCGTCTTAGGTGTTGGATGTAAATGATTATTGATCACACACAACGACATAGACTACCTCGTAAGTAATGTAAGTACAATATTGACAAGTTGTTTAATTTTGCACTTCGTTATTCAACTTGAAATCTTTATGAAAGACAAAACACTAATTTGAAAATATCATGAGATTTTCTCGTGTGCGTGACATCCACTCTGATGCCGATACCTGTAGCTAGTGTGGTAGGGGTAATCGATGAAACACGAGAAAAATACTGTAAACTTCTTTATTAAAATAATAAATAGAATAGCAAAACAGTGAATACGCAGTATTATTTGAGCATATCTGTCGCGACAAGCAACCGGCACTTCACATTGCACAACATTCAAAGCATTAATACACCAAAACATGATACAAAATAATAATTAACATTATTCGGCGAATCGTCGCCCGCGCACACATCTACACCTACCAGCGGCCCCTGCGCCGCTGCTCCCGTACTCGCGAACAAGTACAATATTAATGTCACAACTTAAATGCAATCTATACAGTATTCACACAGACCCGACACATTGGGTCGATTCATATACTTGTTCATTTTTTGGTATTAACAGTAGATATCATATACGTGAAAGAAACTACGAAAATACATTTCATTTAGGGAAATACCGAAATAATATGGACACTGGACACCTTACAGAATTTTATGGTAACGTATTTCAGTTATTCGCATGGACTACCTAAGCGATAAAATAATATTTACAAACAATCCACTACCCTCCTCAAAACGTAAGCCGAGACCCGAACGTTACATAAACATTATTATTTACAGTGACGATAAATACACAATGCCCGTCCACGATATCGCGGAGAAATCAAAGTAAGATCTACAATTGTGACTAAAAATTACAGACCACACCTCATTAAACATCCTACATCTCGCCGAATCGATAACAATCCATAGAATATATTCGGAATATAGTTCTGTACTTAGAGAAATTACAAGGCATTCGAGTTGCGGTGAGTTTGTGCATTAAAAAAGTTTCGTGTAACATGTCAGCAGTAGCGGGCACTATGAGACGGGCCGCCGCCGCACGAAGGCGTCCGCGGCCGACGACGCGTACGCGCTCGGCACCTGCGAGCCCTCCTTGTAGCCGCGCGTCGCGCCCACGTCCACCGCCTGCAACAACACATTTTTTATTTTATTTCCACACTTACAACTATTTTTACAGGTAAACCTAAGACAATAGTGTAACTATTAATAAAAATCTAAAGCATGTCATTTCGTCTATAACATAATATATACAATGCTGATATTGTGAATTCATTCAAAGAACATGAGAATATGTCAATATTTTCCGCTATTATAATGAGGATCCGCACAGTACGCGTCAGTGGCGCCAGCCCTAGCAGGTTGGTGCGCCCGCGCGACTCGGCCAGCGGGGCCTGTATTGTTAAACGCCTGCTCGAGTACCGTGCACCTGTAGCCACTCACTTTTTTTATTGAACTCTATTGTCTAGGTCATAAGGGTGTAAAAGTGGGTTGGGAAATTGTTGTTACTGAAGCAGAGGCGGACACAAACATACTGTCTTTTTTCTTAGCTAGCTTTACCCAAAACCCATCTTTTAGGGCCATGTTTTTACCCTTTTATTTTGCCAGACTAAGTGGAATTTAAATAATTAAGTAATTGTTGATTAAAATTATATCCCTACCAATACCAAGAAGGAGGTAACCCTCGTCACGCTTAAGCCACGGAACCGATATAGATGAAATTTGATATGAAGATAGTTTGAGCCCCGGGAAAAAACATAGGATAGTTATTATCACGGGAAGTATCATTCCACGCACACAAAGATGGCGGCAGGAGCTAGTAAGTATCTAATTAGTACGTTGTCAATTGTCATTTTACATAAATCTTATTACACACAATAGCCTCTTGTAAATTTACGTAAATTTAATCCATAAATTCTCTGCCTGCGTGGAAACAATGTAAAAGTACTTCAATAAAAAAATCGCCCCTCCGCGTAATTGCCACAGTGAGAGAAAAAGTATCCCTATTAAAGCTGTACCTATTCACGCAGACTTATTAAGGAGAATAATAACTGCAGACACGTGTAGAGACACGCGTGATCCATTTAATTTCCTCGTACTATGGAATGAAATTAAAATGACTATGGAATAACTATCCCTGACGTTTCTCCCACGATTTAGTCCGCTTCACAGTCAGAATTAACATGTAAACAATCAAACGAGAAATAATCGCCCGATAATCGCTTCCTGCCTAGTGTTAGTCCTTTCGCAATTATAGGTCAATAAAAATACTACATGCTATTAAGTAGTAAATGGATACTATCAATGATTTTAAGTACAAGTCGGACATGCGCACTGGTGGAGCTTATGTACGTAATTGGAAATATACACCCCTTTAATTTAGCAGACTCCAATTCCATAAAAAGCATAATTAACTATACCCCATTCTAACATAGTTTTAAGCCCCATTTTGACGATCCCGATTGGCGTTTGTCGATTAAGATTATCATCTTTGCTACTACCCCTGATTCCACACAGTATTCACTACCCGGCCCAGTTCTATCAGGTCATCTTGCAACTTCAATTAAACCCAGTTGCACCAACCAGAATTAGCAGACTGACCAATGTTACTCAGCAGTGGACTATTAAACTTTCCACATAGCACAATTTAGCGAACGCTTTAACGGTGACAGATGGTTTTGTGCAACCCACCCTAAGGCTTGCATCATATAATGCCATGTGTCGATTCGGGTAATTAGGTGTCAAGTTTTTGACACGCGTTAGATGAGAGACAAGACTATCATAAAATTCATAAAAGATGCAGTCTCAGTTCAACGGCGTGTTGCAACAGGGCATAACATTAACAAACTTCGTTTAACATGACACACATCGAATCGCGTCCGAAAGTAGTATCTCCGGGCAGTCGCGGCCTTGAGGCTTTAAGTCATTTCGCAAGATGATATTCCGCGCAAGTCTTTACACTTTTACAAAACATTGGACACTACTTTGAAATGGTTATGGCCTTATCGACCAAAATAGAGTAGCTTGCCACCATCAATAACAGTGTACCTAATACTAGGAAATATAATAAAAAGATTTCAACACCCTCCGACATTTTAACAAAATAGTACTACTATACTACAAGATTGTTGTTTAACGTTAGAACTTATATTAAAAACAGAAAAGGATTCTAGAATCGTTTTTCTGTAGGTAAAATTGGTTACGCAAGTAACCATAAACAACAACATAAAGTAGGAAGACTTTAATGCCATTACTATGACATGACATTTCAATAAATAAGAGGATGAAATACAGGGTTTGAAGCTTTGAAGTAGTCGTCTTAACGCCACTTGCGCCCCACTAACCCGGGGTCAATCTGTTAACCCAGTGTCAATTTATACTGGTAACCATGGCAACCACTGCAGTTTTAAAACACTATGAGTGCAAAACCAAAATAGCTGATGTATAGGTAGAGTAGGTAGTGTATAGGACTGGGCTGGACATGAGAAATTTTGTGGACTAAATAAACCATTAAGATCATCTCATAGGTGCCGATAGCTGACTGAGCCTTGTTGATTCACATACGTGACAGAAAAACTGACTATTATACATTATTTAAGTACCTACCGGCGTTTTCTATCAACGATTGTCCTTTTGACTAGGCCCCCAGTTTTGTTACATTGTTAACAAAAAAATTAAGGTAACCAATTCAATGGATCGAAGTTACTTAATGTATTGAAACTCGCAGGCTCTCTAAATGAGCCTCTAGGATTAGGGCTGATTTAGACGGCACGCGAACTCGCATGCGATTTTAGTTACATTGCGGACTGTTGGTTACGTCCAATTCAACCGACCGATCAAAACCCGCAATGTAATGAAACTCGCATGCGAGTTCTCGCATCGTCTAAATGAGCCCTTAGGGTACAGTCGTGTATGTAAAGCTTACCATACAAAGTCCATCGGCGCGTTTCTGCACCTTCTGCGTGTATCTCGCCTTGTAGAAGTCGCTGAAGAGGAACAGGAAGAGGAACCCGTGCATGGCGATCCAGTAGACGAACACGTGCGGATACTGGCACGACGGCCGGAACAGCACCTGCAGCTGGTGGCTGAAGATCATCACGAACTGCACCTGCAAACAATAACGTATGCCGTTGTAATAGGGCTCAATGTTCAACAACGTGCTTGGAGGCTCGAGGCATATAACAACTACCGTAAAAGTATAAAACTTTAATCTTTAACATAACTTAAAAGCATGCATGTGAAAAATACGCAAGTAAGTATAACGGGTTAGCGGTTAGCGTTGATTGACTAGCACGTTATCTTTTCGCGGATTAGCAAAGTAATATTTTGGTTTTAATTAATATAGATTTCCGCAAAGTAACGCCTGATTCTATTCACTATAACTTAAAAGTAAAACAGTAAAGAGTATCTGTGTCTAAGTACTATTTTTAAGTTATTTGCTTTTACTGAACTGTGACGCGGTGGGCAAAGTTATGTTAAAGGGCAAAGTTTTATACTTTTATGTTACGTAAATTGGTTGGAAAATAATTAATGTTTACCTATAAATTCAAAACATAAGGTACTGGTGCTCGACGCGGTCCCAGTATAAGTCATCTTGAAACTTAAATCACTTTCAATAGACGTGACAGAAAGGTGTCATCTATTGGGCATTAGCATGTCGAGCACTAGAACGTTTACCTTACACATTAAAGTACATACCTACAACTAATATCTATTTAATCACACACCTGTTGTTTTTACATACAGTCACAAAATATATCTATTGCCGATCTAATATGAATATGACAATGAAAGCAAAACCAGTTCCTCTAAACAAGTTATCTTCCTGTCACAGACTATTAACTACCACTAGATGGAGCATAGCTATAGAAAAACACGCTTTTGTATCTTGTTTGTTTGTAAGTACAGTCAGTAGACGAAGTTGCTAAACGGGCTAGGTGTTCAAAATGATCTTGACGCGACTTTATAGTTAAGAAAATAAGCGCGTGCCAAGGTAATTTTGAACATCTCACCCGGTTAGCATCTTCTGCTGCTGACTGTACATATAAAAACGATGCACGCCGTACAGTTTTTGTATCGTACGCTTTTGTTTTAATTTTTTATAGTCGCATAAAGCTATTAGGACAATGCTGCTTGCGGTGGCAGAATGCTTTATTAGCCCGAGCATTGTCATGGCTAATAAAAGCCAGTAGTGTTATATTATATGACATTAAGGTCCGGTTGCACTAACCACAGTTGACGGACAGGTCAACGTCACTCAGCTAACTTACCATACAATAAAATTTAGCGAACACTTTAACGATGACAGACGGTTTGGTACAACCGACCCTTAATGTGTGGTCTATTGGAAGGTAATCTGTGAATACCATACAGATGGAAACTTCAGGGTATGCAAATGTGACATGGACGCAAGTAACCTTTACACGTGTTAAAGGGCTAGGCGATGCTTGACGCAGGCGTTAAACGATTTAACCATACACATACACATTTAGTATACCTATCTTAACGTCGTATCTCAATCAAAAGGGTTATATTCATACTTATTGTCGGTTGTCAATAAAGGCGCTATTCCCATATGGCTTCAATTTGAAATCAACCTTATTGACAACTTTTTGATTGAAAACGTCACATATGTACGGTTAAGGACTTTAATTTCTGCCGCCACATCCCACCTTGTCACAGTGACAATACCATGAAACTATAGCGGCTTTCGTATTGAATGTGAATACGACAATGTACCAAGTGGCACAAAAATTCGAATTACCGCGTAAAACTGTATCGCGATTTGAATTAATCACAATTAATTAACAACAATTAATGAACAATGTTGTCATGTGAAATGTGGAAATATTACATTACGACCCGGGTATGTCCTTAAACTACGTCCAAGACCACCGGTGGACGGGCAGCAGCGTCCCTCAAATTCGGTGTACTCGACTGCGATCGCCAAACCGCCTGCCAAGCGTGGCGATTATGGCATTCACCCCCCATAAGGGGGAGGCCTATCTTCAGCAGTGGACGTCTTATGGCTGAGATGATGATGATGATTACGATACAAGTGCGATAAATATGAAATTCGAAACGAGTGGCGATAAATTTAAACACGACCGAAGGGAGTAATTGTGTCAAGTTATTAAGAGGGGGTAAACTAAGGAGGAATTAAGGCTGATTTAGTCGGTGCGCGAACTCGCATGCGATTCTAGTTACATTGCGGACAATGGGTTACGCCCAATTCAACCGACCGATCAAAACCCGCAGTGTAATGAAACTCGCGTGCGAGTTCGCACGCCGTCTAAATTAGCCCTTAGCCCTTTCGAGCGTCGGCGTCTATAACTCTGTGGCCGCTGCTCGACGCAACGTCGACGCAACTGCGCAGCGACGTCATTTTCCATAGCGCTGACCAGACGACGACGCTCGAAAGACGCTAGATGTGGGGGGGCCCTTAGGGATGGGTAAATGGACAAGAAGACATACCATCTGGAAAGCGGTGAGGTACTTCTTCCACCAGATGTACTTCTGGTACTTGGGTCCCATGGCTGACACCATGTAGTAGAAGTACATGACTATGTGCACGAACGTGTTGAGCAGCGCGAAGAATGTGCTGTGGCCGCCTGTACAACAGAAAACAATAATTAAAACACTACGAACGTGCTGGCACGCTTAAAATTAATTAAAATCTGTATAGTAACAAGATAAGGCAGGATTTTAACGCTATCGAATAACGCTATCGGGTTAAATGTTAACCGATTCGGGGCTGATGACACGCCTGCCGTGTCATCAATGTTTTTTACGTGTGACGTATGACACGTGAGGAGTGTCATCATATTCTATGGCGCATGGCATGGCTGCCGTGTCATGAAATTATTGTTCCAAAGTTTTCGAAAATGGAACACTCAACGAATCGGTTAATATGCATCGATTTAATGCAAATTCCCTAAGCGCCACTTGCACCCTCTCACTTACCCGGGGTTAACCGGTTAAGCCGTTAACCTAGTGTAAAATTGTACTGGGAACCATGGTATGTCCAGATTTAACCGGTTAACCCAGTATCAAATTATACTGGTAACCATGGTAACTCAGGGTTTAACCGGTTAAGAGTGCTATTACATTTCGGGGTTGAGCGAGTTTAGGTATTTTACGCGCTGCGGCAGGCCGTGCGAGCTCAGTATTCCGATCCCTTCTGCCACACTCGCACTACAATGATGGATTAAACATTCTTGATCCTTCGCGAAGCATATTGAAATCAACCATAACAACACTAACTGTACTTAACTTATAAAGTCCTAAAACTGTTATTTGGTAAGTACGAAAATACTAAATGCAGTGCAAATGTACATAGGGGCTGTTCATAAATTACGTCATCTATTTTTGACCCCCCCCCCCATCCCTCAAATCATCCAAAAATCATGCTTCGGATGACTCTATTTCCTCCTACGTCATGCTACCATCATCCGATGTCCAGACCCCCCCCCCCCCTCCTCCCATTTGAAACGACGTAATTTATGAATGGCCCCATACTCGTACTTATGAACGTATATTACTCGAAAGAAATTATAGGTACTCGCTTATTTACAAGAAACAAGTTACAAGAAACTGAAGATACACAGGGTCTGATGATGGAGCTGGAAGGTGGCCACGGGTACCAGTCTATCATGTAACTAAACCACTTCGTGTTTGGGTTCGTTTGATTCGTCTCAACAAGATCTTTGACACTGAAGATACACAGGGTCTGATGATGGAGCTGGAAGGAGGCCACGGGTACCAGTCTCTCATGTAACTAAACAATTTCGTGTTTGGGCTCGTTTGATTCGTCGCAACAAGATCTTTGACACAAGATAGTACTCAGGGTCTGATGATGGAGCTGGAAGGTGGTCACCATTACCAATCAACCATACAACTAAACCACATCGTGTTTAGGCTCGTTGTATTCATCTCAACAAGATCTTTGACACTAGGTGATACTCAGAATCTGATGATGGAGCTGAAAGTTGGTTACCGGTACCAATCAACCATGCAACTAAACCACTTCATGTTTAGGCTCGTTTGACTAGTCCCAACAAGATCTTTGACACTAGGTGATACTCAGAGTCTGATGATGGAGCTGGAAGGTGGTCACCGGTACCAATCAACCATGCAACTAAACCACTTCGTGTTTAGGCTCGTTTGATTCGTCTCAACAAGATCTTTGACACTAGGTGATAAACCAAACACGAAGCCCAAACACGAAGCCCAAACACGAAGTGGTTCAGTTATGTGATAGACTGGTACCCGTCGCCACCTTCGAGCTCCATCATCAGACCCTGAGTACTATCTTGTGTCAAAGATCTTGTTGAGACGAATAAAACGAGCCTAAACACGAAGTGGTTTAGTTGCATGGTTGATTGGTACCGGTGACCACCTTCCAGCTCCATCATCAGACCCTGAGTACTATCTTGTGTCAAAGATCTTGTTGCGACGAATCAAACGAGCCCAAACACGAAGTGGTTCAGTTACATGGTAGACTGGTACCCGTGGCCACAGTCCAGCTCCATCATCAGACCCTGAGTACTATCTTGTGTCAAAGATCTTGTTGAGACGAATAAAACGAGCCTAAACACGAAGTGGTTTAGTTGCATGGTTGATTGGTACCGGTGACCACCTTCCAGCTCCATCATCAGACCCTGAGTACTATCTTGTGTCAAAGATCTTGTTGAGACGAATAAAACGAGCCTAAACACGAAGTGGTTTAGTTGCATGGTTGATTGGTACTGGTGACCACCTTCCAGCTCCATCATCAGACCCTGAGTACTATCTTAAGTCAAAGATCTTGTTGAGACGAATCAAACGAGCCCAAACACGAAATGGTTTAGTTGCATGGTTGATTAGTACCGGTGACCACATTCCGGCTCCATCATCAGACCCTGAGTACTATCTTGTGTCAAAGATCTTGTTGAGACGAATAAAACGAGCCTAAACACGAAGTGGTTTAGTTGCATGGTTGATTGGTACTGGTGACCACCTTCCGGCTCCATCATCAGACCCTGAGTACTATCTTAAGTCAAAGATCTTGTTGAGCCGAATCAAACGAGCCCAAACACGAAGTGTTTTAGTTGCGTGGTTGATTGGTACCGGTGACCACCTTCCGGCTCCATCATCAGACCCTGAGTACTATTTTGTGTCAAAGATCTTGTTAAGACGAATAAAACGAGCCTAAACACGAAGTGGTTTAGTTGCATGGTTGATTGGTACCGGTGACCACCTTCCGGCTCCATCATCAGACCCTGAGTACTATCTTGTGTCAAAGATCTTGTTGAGACGAATCAAACGAGCCCAAACACGAAGTAGTTTAGTTGCATGGTTGATTGGTACCGGTGACCACCTTCCGGCTCCATCATCAGACCCTGAGTACTATCTTGTGTCAAAGATCTTGTTGAGACGAATAAAACGAGCGTAAACACGAAGTGGTTTAGTTGCATGGTTGATTGGTACCGGTGTCCACCTTCCGGCTCCATCATCAGACCCTGAGTACTATTTTGTGTCAAAGATCTTGTTAAGACGAATAAAACGAGCCTAAACACGAAGTGGTTTAGTTGCATGGTTGATTGGTACCGGTGACCACCTTCCGGCTCCATCATCAGACCCTGAGTACTATCTTGTGTCAAAGATCTTGTTGAGACGAATCAAACGAGCCCAAACACGAAGTAGTTTAGTTGCATGGTTGATTGGTACCGGTGACCACCTTCCGGCTCCATCATCAGACCCTGAGTACTATCTTGTGTCAAAGATCTTGTTGAGACGAATAAAACGAGCGTAAACACGAAGTGGTTTAGTTGCATGGTTGATTGGTACCGGTGTCCACCTTCCGGCTCCATCATCAGACCCTGAGTACTATTTTGTGTCAAAGATCTTGTTAAGACGAATAAAACGAGCCTAAACACGAAGTGGTTTAGTTGCATGGTTGATTGGTACCGGTGACCACCTTCCGGCTCCATCATCAGACCCTGAGTACTATCTTGTGTCAAAGATCTTGTTGAGAATAATAAAACGAGCGTAAACACGAAGTGGTTTAGTTGCATGGTTGCTTGGTACTGGTGACCACCTTCCGGCTCCATCATCAGACCCTGAGTACTATCTTAAGTCAAAGATCTTGTTGAGCCGAATCAAACGTGCCCAAACACGAAGTGGTTTAGTTGCATGGTTGATTGGTACCGGTGACCACCTTCCGGCTCCATCATCAGACCCTGAGTACAGTCTTGTGTCAAAGATCTTGTTGAGATGAATAAAACGAGCCTAAACACAAAGTGGTTTAGTTGCATGGTTGATTGGTACCGGTGACCACCTTCCGGCTCCATCATCAGACCCCGAGTACTATCTTGAGTCAAATAAATACATATAGAATGTCAGGTCGTTTCAAATATTTTTAATACTGTCCGGTAGTTTATTAAACTGTACCATTAAAAATTATAATACTATAAAAACAGTGCTAGGATCAAAGTCTCTCGTTGCGGTTTACACGCACACAGTAAAGCGTTTTACACGGCGCCCGCCGCACACAATGATAAAAAACCTCGTCGTCGCCGTTGAAAATGTGCGGAGCCGACCGACACACGTCCTACCTGTACAAGCTCTGCCGCGGCACTGAGCTGGCGAGCGCGCGTCATCGGTAATATAGAGTAGTTTTCAAAAAATTGCCAAAAAATTATAGTAGAATTTCATAAACACTAATGTATACCAACAGTATAAGCAAACGTTGCAGATTGCTTGAGTATGAAAATGACTTCGATATTAAGTAGATTTTCGTAGAAATTGACACTTGTTTCGGAGAGAAAATTGAGTTCGTTTTACTTAGATTTTCTCTTTCTCAAAGGTATGTAGGAAAAATATCGTTTGATATGCCTAAAGTACAGGGTATTAGTAATACAAAATAGCCAGGTTTAGCAGAGTAAACTTCTCAACATTTCCAAATAAGAGCTTGCCGTTCAGTGCTTCACGGGGTTATTCGGAAACGACCATCAGAAAAAAATTCATTACTAATTTAATAAGTCCTTTTTCTAATATTTACAACGATATTTAAAAAGATAAGAAGACGCTTTTACTGGAACACGTACTCATTGTTTCTAATAATGAGCACAAAGTCCTGAATTTCGTCGACTAGTATCATAAATTTTGCATTTTTTCGACTTTTCTTGTAAGAGCGCTCTTAACCCCGTGTTGGTGAATAGTGCAAGTGGCCCTTAAAAGAAGTAATAAAAAATGCATCTCATCTTAATAAGGATAAAATTATATCGCGTTGCGATTTTCCTTGAATTGAAGTTAATAGTTGGATAGCGTTAATTTATTAATTCCATAAATATACCTATTCTGTTGTATTCTGCTTCGGTTTTGTTTTTATGTTCTGTGTTGTTTTGTGTTTGTTTTACGTGTCAATGGGTACACTGAAAATCAGCGTCGTAACACTACTCATGTGCTGCGACACATGCTGAGTGTTATCCTTTTTGGAACCTCTCGCAACACTGTAACTTCAAATTTACCTAGATTTAAGCCTATTTTAATGTTGTTGTGTATGTGTGTTTCCAATAAAAGTATCATTCATTCATTCATTCATTCATATTCATTGGATAAAAAAGGGGGAGGCCTATGTTACGGGGGAGGCCTATGTTAAGGGGGAGGCCTATGTTAAGGAGGAGGCCTATGTTCAGCAGCGGACGTCTTATGGCTGAGAAATGATTGGATAAATATTTAAGTAAATAGGAACTATCGTAATAATTTTGACTACTTTTATAAGTAGTTAGAGTTTTCGTTGCTCGGTATAAATACGAAGAAAAATGTTTTGTGTTTCCGAAATTAAATTACCGTGCGTGATAAATAAAATAGTCTTAAAAAACTGATTTAAAAATACGTCAACTATTTACAAAAATGTTCGTATACAAAAACCCGCGGGATCCAGTTGAAAGGGATTGCGCATTACGTAAGATAAAACAATTCGACTGCTTAGTTAGTAGAGCGTTCAGGCGTCTTCTCGCCTTGTTACCGTTGCATAATTATAATTACGATTAAACTAAACAATTAATTTATTTTAAGTAGAATCGTTTAGGTATTGGCTTTATATTTAAGTCACTCCAGTATAAAAAGTAAATAGAATGTACAGTGCAACTAAGATTTCTTTTGTTACGTATAGTTGTAATCTGCCAACCGTTCCGCCAGGGCTCTGAACCGGTTATTTTTAAATCCCAATATAGCCCATTATTTTTAATTATTTTATGCTCTTTCCGTAGAACTGAATCATGTATTTAGGTAACTACTTCGTATTATTAGATTGACCCATCAAAAATTAAATAATAAACTAAAGAACACGGTACCGGTATTAACCGGTATTTTTTGTATGAAGAAAACACCGGTTCCGAGACTTGGTGTCCACATAACAAATTCTAAGATTGCCATTTTTTACATCTACCTGATCTACCACTTATGATGTGATATTGATATGTACTTATCCATTTGGTTAAGAAAAGGTAGCTATGGTTACCGGCGGGCTAACTAAGCGAAGTCATATCATTAAAGTGGCGCATATAACGATAATAAACAAATAAATGAACCTCTCTATGCAAGTGCCTAGCTGCCTTATATTTATATAAAACTCAAGAAACTCCCAGTGAGTACCACAGTAAACAAAGATTTGCGTACCTGCTTGATTTGAATAGTTCACGAGTCATAGAACTTAAGTCATTGCGTCAAACGGTGACTTGTCTAATTGAGGGTTCAGCGTCACAAAAACAATGCTTGTTTTGTTTTAATGGTATTAAAAAAAGAAAAAGTAGGTATTGAATCATCTATCAATCAAAGCCGTGAGTACATTGTGTTAATGACTTTTATGTGACATAATGATATTTAGGTATGTATTTATAACCAAAATAAGTTACGATATGAAAATAAGAATCCATAAATTCTAATAAATGATATCTAAAACTACGACGTTAAACATCGAAACAGCGGCATTATATTCATAGTTGCAAGACTTGACACACGATAAGTTTAATCTCAGCCTCAGCAAAATACACGTCTATATGGCAAATAAAATAACGACGGTACCAACGAAAATAGTAAAATAGTAATTATTTAATTTACAAGGGGGCGAAGTTGTTGTTGTTGTTTGTTTAACCGCTCGTTCTGATGCTGTTAATTGATACCCGAGCAAGCGAAAGATTACAAAATTGAAATCTGGAATTGGATCTTGAGACTTGCGAGGGTTTAAAGGCACGAGGGTCAAACAAATTTTGCCACCGAATGAAACATAAAAATGTTCAGGTTCACCACACCAACTTGAGGGAAAAACTTATTGTAAAACATTAAACAAAATCAAACCAAATCAATGGTATTAAATATTCAGCATTCAAAATCTTCATATAAAGTCAATTCTACCAGCCAACTGAAGGAAACAACTCAAAAAATGCATCAAAACTATGTGAATTCACCCGTGTGCATAAAATGCAATTTTCCCATTAGTTTTTGAACAATCAAGAGAGCATTTACGAGCTAATGTGGCAAAAACCATTTTCAGTGTATCCGCTTACTTATATCAAAAATATTGACTGCGATCATTATTCAAAATGACGTCTTAGATTCTATGTTGTCACCTAGACAATGCTAATTGAACGAATAAGTAACACAGTGGTCATAATTTATTGTTTGTCAAATTCAATCCATAAACTAACTTTAATTAACGTTACATTAAATGTCTGTTCCGGGTTTGAATTTACTTTTGTAAAAACAAAACGTATAAGGTTATGTGTAGTGGAAAATAACATCGGAAAACGGTCTTAATGAAGCAGGTTCTAAACTAGCTGAGGCATCGGGGCTATTTAAATCTTAAAAGTTTAATTCCTGAATTAGGGCATTGGACAATAAAGAAACTCACATAAATATACCTACATACAAACATGAACGCTGAAAACAATACACTTTTTTTTTTGGCAGTCGTGTAAGAACAGCACCGTACAGCCAAACTAATATTATTCGATCTATCCGAATTTAGGCTAAAGACTGCATTATAACGCCCTATGTGGTCATCATTCATAGGTAGGTGCATTAGTACCTTGTTAAATATTACACCATCGCGAGACGCGCCGCCCAATGGCGTCCTACACTATTGTATACATCTTACGATTGTTTATACCTAGAACTCAAAGTACACACGAGTACAGGTCGTAAACATGAACTAAAATAAGCGGATGCGCTGTCATAATAACGACTATGGGAGTGTTGTGCGGTGACCGTGATTTTTAAATTATTTTCATGTTATTACTGTTCTATTTTGACAATCGCTTTAAACATATTAATATGCTTGCTAAAAATACATAACAACTGATGCAAAAAATAAGAAAAAAATTAGTTATTGTATTAGCCACAATAAATTAAGAATTAATTAAGTTTTTTAAGTTGCCTTGTGTTTTTTGCTCGCTATTGTGATTATATTTAGCTTGTTTTTATTTAACCTGCCCTTCTGACTGTTATGATTATTATGAATCCCAACCAAGTTTCAGCAACGAAGCGGTTGTATAACGATATTAACCATGACCGCGAGCGCTCATCGATGGCCGAGTTGCGTCGCCTGCTTAATTCATCGAACAGCGATTAATCACCAGTAAGTACGATGACTCACGTGACATCGTTTTAGAAAGCGCTGATGCATCAGTCTTGCATTCGGCCTTCGACTGAAATTCGTCGGAAACGTTTAGATGGTTTTTGTTGCAAACAAATTAATCTGTACATGCGATCTTGTTACATTTGATTGCTCTCGTTGGTTAATCTGTATTCTTGTATTTTACTCGTGAGAGGAACTATTACGATCAGAAAACAAAGTAAATATATCATCTTACTAATATTATAAGTGGAAAAGATCATCCAGAAAACATAACAATGCATTTGGTGAAACTTGGTGCACAATACATATAGGATACTTTTGAGACCGACGGCGAAAACTAATTATACAATGGGTTTTCATTAAAACATCAATCCACCCCGTTCCTCGCGATAAGCTGTTAATTTATTACCATGATGTTTTTATTCTACCTACTTTTGAATGACTGCTGTCATCACAGTATAATTTTACATTATATTATAAATCGTCATTGTCTTACAAAAATATTCATTGATAAGATAATATTCGAATTTCTCAGTTCGATGTCTGGTTTTGACTTTTTCTGGTCTTGACACCGACAATAAATAATTCATTGACTTTACGACTAGGCCAGTCAAAAACGAAATATATTTTAGAACATGCATCTGTTAGAATAAATATAACAAGTTATACTATAGCAATTAAAAAAATAGCAGACTAGGGTCGATAGGTACCCGGGTAAATGTGCCTAGCACGCTGCTGGCGTTGCCTCTTTGAACAGGACCTGGGGTCGCCGCTTTTTTCTCAAATGCGTTGACCTAACTTTCTTATATTTTTTTTGCGTCAGCGCACCAAGGCCTGCTGGTCTCTATGGCTACCATTGGCGATGCAATGTCGAAGGTCGGTTCCAGGTTTGAATATTTAACCCGTGTCAGTTTAGATTTTTTTAGTCAAATTAGATTTTTTCCAGGAATTAATTCCCAGCAAGCTGGAAATCGTCTTAATACGTTCCTGCTTAGTGTAATCTGTGTTTGCTCCATTCCAGAAGTTGTGGAAAAACTCTTTTGTTCTTTGTCAGTTTTTTGCTTGTAGTTCGAAAATAGTACGTCCGACGGAAAATTTTCTCTAATCGTGATAAAAATTGAGCGTTAGAATATTTTAAAGTCTCTTCAGACAGTCATCTACTACTGATCAAGACAATTGGCGGGCCCTAAGCCGATAATTTCTGTATAATCGAAACTGGTTAGGTCAACATGAACTGACTATACCATCAAACCGTCCAACTTTGCCCAAGGGGATAACATGTAGCGCTTCTATCCGTCGTAAAACATCTACAACGGCGCGGTCACAACATTGAGCGACTTGCGACGGCGGCAGCGATAACCGTTGGTTGGAACGAGACACAGCGATCGGACCTTTCGTTCCCACCTATGGTCATGATTTCTGAATGGGAAAATTTACTTTACGTGGTGGTGGAGTATGTGGTGTCATTTACCTGGCGCGAATTTAAGCCCCATCCACACTGAGAAGGGCATGATGCCGTGGTGTATCACATGCAGCGTGGACGCCTGTTCGTTCTTCTTGCGCAGAATGAAGAACAGCGTGTCGAAGAACTCTGTGAACTTGCTGAAGTAGTACCACCAACACGTGGCTGCCATCTACAAAACACGTCACACTTTAATGTCAAGGACACTGAACTTTGGCACAAGCTTTTTAGATGGTATGGTAATTTATGAATACTAAAATATTTATGTCATCACAAGGAAGTTTGACGCTACCACGCAAATCTTACTGGATATAAACGACAGATGTATTTAAATCAATTCTATGATTTTGTATCATAAATTATTGATTACTTTTTTTGTGATCATCCAAAATTGACTTTATTATTAAACATACAATAATAACATTTGGAACAATAGAAATTAATAAAAAAAAATACTATAAATTAACTTAGAATTAAAAATTAATTATTGTGATTGGCTATTTTGCATTTCTAAGAAGTTTCAAAGCATTTGTAATTTTCCAAAAACGTTGCAATTACTTTTTTTGTGATTGGCTATTTTGCATTTCTAAGAAGTTTCAAAGCATTTGTAATGGATTCAAATTTTCAACTCCTTTTAAACCCTGTTAGGGGATGAATTTTACAAAACGCTGAAATTACTTTTCCTGTCTTCTAATAATGTCCCTCATAAAACTAGTGATGAGGACTCCGATCATCACTGACATTTACGTATAATAAAACGTTAAGAAGAAAATTTAATAGATAAAATTATATTTTAAATCCCAACTCTAATCCGTATCATATTCTTATGTCCGTTTCATATTAATAAAAACATAAAATTTTCGTTTTACCGTTTACGTCAAATGCAAAACTGCCTTTATTTACCCATAGGACTTTGTTTTGTGATGCATTTTAGCATAACTCCTACTATGACTATTAAATACTACTGAGCGAGTTCACGTCATAGCGTCCTAATGCCCAGCCATACAAATGAAACATCCAGAATTTGCCACTGAAATTTGAACCTTTAGTGCTGGGAATAGAGTTGATTTTGGTTATGTTTTTTTAAAATTTAACGAAAAAAAAACAAATGCGACTCTGTTCCAATTGAATATCATTAAAATTTCAACGAACTGAATAAGTACTATAGGACCTTGGGCCTTAGGAGGATAGTGCACATGTGTATAATTGAGTTTGTTAAACATTAGAGAATGTGATTTAAACCTGTAGTCCTAGTATCAGTCATGGATCAAATACAAACCCTCATAGCTGTCGGGCTTCGCGAGTAGTCGACGAGTTGACAGGTGAAGTTGTATTCACCCCACCAGCCGCTCATTAGGTACTGCAATCAAAAATGCTTTGTTCACCAAACTACAGTGAAACCTGGTTAAGTGGGACCTGGATAAGTGAGAAACCTCTATAGCTGGGACTCATGGTGCGGTCCCGACACTTTAGCACTGAATTACCTCTGTTACTGAGAAAAAACGAACCTCTATAACTGGGATTCGTTATTGTGATTTTATAGTCACATTTACCTCTATAACTGAGACAGAGAGTGTATTTTACCTCTTTTACTGAGACTATATTTATAAGATTACATTTTCCTAATTGTTTTTTGGAATTTTATAGGGAATTGACTTCTGTATCTGAGATAACGTCAATCTATGACCTCTCTAACTTGGACTTCATTGAACAATTTCCGTATTCTTACTAGCTCTTAGTCAATCCACAAATTCCGCATTTGCCTAATTGTGTCTAAACAACTTCAAGTTTGATTTAGTTCATTTATGTAAGTAGTTAAAACTATCGAAACGAAAGCTGAAATTTTGATAAGTAACACGAAAAAATAAATTTTCTATTATTAAATTTCTAATACGCATTGAAGTCCATATCAAATTTAATTTAATTTTGAAATATCTATCCTTTGGAGAATCATTCAAAATTAATTCAAAGAAATATTTAAACAGACTAAAAAATATTTAGGGACAAGGATTATTTTACCTTATTTATTTTTAAAGATAATTACTAAATACCCTATTAACCACCTCTATAACTGAAATATACTCTATTCTCACCTCTATTAATGGAACCCTCTGTAAATGAGACAGAAATTTATTTGTACCTGGCTAACTGGGAGCCTGGGTAAGTGGAAAACCTCTTTAAGTGAGACAAATTTGCTCGCCCCTTGAGATCTCACTTATCCAGGTTTCACTGTATTTACTTATTTGAGATACATATCTTGAGTGACAACTCGACGATATATCGTACAAGAAAAATTAGGCACAAAAATTTTTTACTTTTTTTACTTAATACATCGATACTTTTATACATGTGGTATATTTTTGTATAAATTATTCGGTAATATAAATATAAACAAGTTCTGCCTCCAGGGGAGAGGGAGAGAAATTAGGATTAGAAATTAGCCGCTTACTGACAGAAACGGGCGGAGCCGCGGGCACAGCTAGTATAAATATAAATATGTAGGGAACATATGTTCAAATATACAATAAACAAACCATTATGTAGGTTACCTACCTACATATGTTCAAATAACAAATTAATAATTTAACTTCCTATAAGCTATTATTGTGGTTGGCAACAAGTGAATCATTGTCATTTAGACGCAGATTCTATCACGAATCCGGTAAAAATCAACAAGGAGAACAAAATTGGTTTGAATATTACTTAATTACATTTACGTCAATGTTTTCCGTCTGTGAGGTTAATTATCTCACAATACGTCATAACAGTTAACCCATTTCCATCCGTGAAGGCAGCGTGCTCATCGATGCGGAAATGTATTGTGGCAGAATGCTAATCGCTCTAGTACGTAATTAACTTTGGGGATTTACCTCATAGAATATCCAGGCGCTGAAGAGGGTTTGGAATAGGTTATATACTATGAGGACGCCCCTCAGCTCGAAGGGTTTCCTGTTGGCCATGAGTCTGGGCCCGAGAGATTTGGAGAAATACGCGTATGCCAGACATATCGCGACCGTGGGCCACGGCGACGACGTCATCGGCCAATCCTTCACCCGGGGATCTGGAACACAATCATAATTATCTTCAATACTGAGCGGGCGTGGTGTATAATCATTTCCATAAAAAAATTCCTCCCTCAAATGTACGTTGTTATAAATTAACTGTTTCAGGTCACGCGAAGTGGGAACGTCCCATCTTTCTCTACACTTCTACCACGGTGCATGCATCCTGCTCAAATAATTGGAATGGAAATTTTAGGTATTCATTAATTGTGTAACTAACCACGAGCACGAATTTTACACAATCGTACAGCAACTTAAGTACAATGGGTATGATGATTACAATAAGTCATCATAGATCATAGGCCTTTCAGTCTTTTGCAGACTATACAAACAGTGTCAGGCAGGGCGACAACGTTTTTCATGGCTGTATAAGCCAATACGGGAGCGGCAACCATAAGTCATACGCTACGGGTAATAGCACTAGTTGACCATTGGACCAACAAGGACGACCTGCATTTATTTACCTAGACAAGTCAAGCAGCGATTATGATTTTTCCGCATTTGGGTAAACACCAATTACTATGTCAACTATACGGTACGTATATCCGGTTTCAAATAACCACAGAAAGGTTAAAGGATTTTCCAACGGTTGTAAAATACAAACGTCTGTAGGCAGGTATATATCATCAATGGTAGTTAGAATGGCAGGTAAATAATATTCAAATGCGAATAAACAACGGATAAGTATTAGTTTGTGCGTCATAGCGCGGATCTGAGATCAATGCCGGTTCGGCACATGTGTTGAAGCTTAGAACATTGACATAACTCCGTTTTCGTTACGCTAAGACGCCACGGTGCGAAGTTGGAGTGTGGAACATTCTAAGGCTTATGTAATTTTGTTGAGCAAACTCTTGCTAGTAAACCTTGGAGCAACCGGCACGGCTGACAATTGGCGCAAAGCTGGCTTGCATACAGGTGTACAGGGGGGGTGCGTATCGATGGCTATAAACATTTTTATTATAATATCAGTTGCAATAACGCTTATTTAGTATAATTATTAAATGATATAACAACACTTAATATATTTTCATATGACATAAATTATCATTTTATATAAAGATTAATTGATCTAATAACATTTAACATAACATTCTTCAAGTATAATGCATATTTTCTATAATGAATTTATGATATAAAGTTATTTCATCTAAAGTAGAATTGTTGATATAATGTATTAGATATATAATTCCACATTTACTATTACACACTACAAAAAACGACTATTTTTACATATAACGAACTGCTATTTATAACTAAGTAGGTAAGGTTAAGAACTGCGACCCTTACACAAAACCAACCGCTACCAGAATACTAGGTTAGGTTAGGTTAAGAACTGCGACCCCTACACAAAACCCACCGCTACCAGAATACTAGGTTAGGTTAGGTTAAGAACTGCGACCCCTACACAAAACCAACCGCTACCAGAATACTAGGTTAGGTTAGGTTAAGAACTGCGACCCCTACATAAAACCAACCGCTACCAGAAAAGTAGGTTAGGTTAGGTTAGAATTGCGCCCATTACACAAAACAAACCACTACCTAATCTGCGTTAAACATTTACATATGTCGTCCAGGAAGTTATATATTAATCGGGAGCGAACTGTCAGTTTTTTTGTCATACTAAATTGAACCTTATCACCGAGCCAGAAAGTTGTTCGTACCAGACCAGAGAAAACGGTCCACATGAGATAGAAAACCAGAGCCCCGTGTCTCACTCGCACATGTTGCCAATGTAAAAAAGATACCATTGTGGCAGTATTTATATCAATATACTACTGAAAGTAATTACCTTCATATACTATATTAGTGCTATATTCCGATTACAGTTCCGATATCTTTTAAATAATTTGTTAATCATTATGATGTCAATATTATTAACTGATTAAACCAAGCATGTGCATAACAAAAAAAACATTAAATTGAATATGGTAGAAATTGTAGTAACTTTGGATATTAATTGGTATCCCCAACTTGATGACATATTTTTCGTGTACACACACACACACACGTGTACAATCAAGAAAACACTGTCAAACTCATTAGGGTGACTATGATATCGGTGCGATTTGGATCGGTCTTACAGAATTGTTATTACGTACTTAATGTAAAAATAAGTTTACCTAAATAGTATACTAATAAATAAATAAAGATATACTTATTTCGGCATGTTTAATTATTCGATTCATGTAATGAGAGCTATATAATTGCCAAAAATTAAATCCAAAGTCCTTAGACATTACAGACTCATGTTTATACTTACTTACATAATATTTAATTACTGAAACGTTAATTCTAACTATTTATATAGATGTAATCGATTCTATATAGGTTGGACACACATTTCCGTCAGTATACAAAGGCGGCAAATTTGAAAATTTTGTTGCAGACCACAGATCTACGATGACGCTTACGCTTAAAGAATAGCTTAAGTATGCAAAAGGGAAGTCATCACGTATATGAACACACCATGAGTATGATATTGATAGTGATAGGTATTTTGTTAAGCATAAATAGTGTAAGATGCCGGTTTACACAGTTAAATGTAAGTTTTTATTTCGTTGTGTGCTAATATTTTATTATTTTAGTCAATACTCAAGATAATTTCGTGTATAAACATAAATTGTTACGCCACGCTACGCTAGGGCTTGACAAAATGACTGGTATCGATAACTAGTCGGTATAGTATTAATATAAGGTAATTTGCGATACAAGTGTTGAAAGTAAGAATCAAATTCGTAACGAGTGGTGATAAATTAAAACACGACCGAAGGCAGTGTTTTTAATCGACACGATTTGCGAATTACCTAGTTACGTAGTACAACGTTTTACCCCATCCTGGATATCTGTCTCGCTCTCTCTTATAGCTGTGTTTTTGATGTAGGTACGGCGGACCACACCTTCCTCACAATCGACCATGATCGCGATTCAATACGCCCATCCCATCTGTAACAGCTTTTATAACGACTAAAAGCTGTTATAACGACTAAATTAAGTAAGGTTGTTGTGAAGCGTTTTACAGGAGAGAAAATAACTATATCCATCTCTTTTCTGGGACAATTATACTAGCATAGGGAAAATACAGTATGATTCTCTCTGATTATGTACGAATGAGAAAAGATCCTGGCCAAACTATACATTCAATCTTATGCTAATATCCCACATACATATGACTTATGGTCACCCTAATTAGAAAGAGATGGAGGGCTCAGGTTTGATGTCTCATGTGGACACACTTTTTGGCCAGTGTACACTATCCCGTTTACTCTCTACGTCCGTGATGTCGTCATAAAAATACTTTTACTATAATATTATACCGAATAATGCTTATACATATAATAATACTTGTATAATAAATGAGCATTATATCACATGATCTTTATAATAAATGAGTGTTATATCAAAAGATAATTATACAAAATGATGTGAAAGATTTTAATAATATATCAAATGTATATTATACAAAATGAGTTATTATATTTTCTGAAATTATATTAAATGTTGTTATATCTACAGAAAATATATTAATTATTTTTATATCGATCATTACACACCCGTACAGGGGTCCATCGGACGTAAGGAAACACAATCACAAACACTAGAGGCTTCAATAATTAGTTTATTTATCGATCGATTCCGGAACTAGCTGATGTACGTACAGGTTTACGCGTCACTCGTGGTTTTTTCACTATTTGTATACGTGTTAAGTGTGATCTATTAATTAACGTTAAAGCCAGCATATAAACAAAAGGGATACCTACCACTCCTGTTGTCCAAGAGGTCTCTGTACCAGTTGTAGATGCTCGTCATTTTGAAAAGCTGGTTCTACGCAGTTATCTGTAACAAGTAAATGAACTAATTAAAAAAATTAAGTCATCATTTATAGTTGTAATATTGGTATATACGTTATATATGAGTTGTTTGATTGATGCATATAAAATTTGCAAATTAATTGATATTCTAATTTACTGGTTTATTCGCTAAGGTATCGGCCGCCTGCTCAAATATATTCGCATTTATTATACATTTTTTACTAAGTGTTTTTATGACCAATTTTTATAGATGCCGGTTCTCAACTCAAACTGGACTGTTGATACGCTGCTAGAAGCGGACTTTGTACTTTGTTATTTTGACCTACCTATATACATATATTCCCTTGAAAAACTCAATCGTTCCACTATTGGGAATTTAATACATTAAACGAAAAGAGTACCTAAATATAATCTATATCTACTATCTATTTACTTATCTAAAAATTAATCAATGAACAGTCGACTCACCACCTAAATCTAGATTGTTATCAGAACAGCAATACATATTTACATGATTGTGAGGTCTAATACCTAATTATCGCCAATACAAGGAAGATAACGAATGATTATCCTAAGTACCTCGACAAGGTATTTCGTGACTAGACTATGAGTCGATATCTTAGAATCCTATCGATAACATAATACAAGTTGATAAGAGTATTCGTCATAATATATGAATGTCTAGGGGTCTGCATCTCAAAGGGAAAAACGGAAGCCTTATAGTATAACTTTGATGTCCGTCCGTCCGTTCGTCTGTCAAGACCCTTTATCTCGGAAACGCGAGGAGGTATCGAGTTGAAATTAAAACCATATACATTCCCACCATCAGGTCTACGGTCTCTTAAAACTGTGAAAAAATCAAAATTCCAAGTTACTTTAACGTAAATAAAAGATACAAACGTTTGGCGCAAAAACCCTTATTTAGACATTTTCGACACTCTCAAGGAAATCAAAAATTATAGGGTACCTATGTTCTTCCCGTTGACTTAACTACTATAAGTACCATAGAGAAAAACATGAAAACTATAAACTTGTGAAAAAATAGTTAAATTTGTACGGAGCCCTCGGCAGTACGTACGCAGTAATTTGTTGTTACTCACATTCTAGTGTCACCTATACAATATCTAGTTAAAAAGAAGTTCTATAATGATTTGATTACCTAGAATAGCTGGAGCAATGAGAACAGAGTACGCAGAAACAAACGTGACGTACGGATGCGGAATAGGAAATATCATCGTCGCCTCGATCTCGCGTAACGCTTTGCAAATACGAATATTTAACTTGCTCGCTCTTATATATATACTAAGTGCCAGGGCCGAGGTTAGACTATATAAACTAGGTATGTTACTGCGTAAAATTTGTCTTAAAATATATAAAATATTTTAGCATTTATACCTAATTGTCTTCGGAATTAACTTTTTTTAATGTAATCCTTAATGTGTATACCTACTTCTTGTCTTATCTTTGTAAAGATGATTTTATCATGTTTCGTTTCTTGCAGATAGTGTCATTATCTCGAGTTGTAGTTGTTATCTGAGAAATCAGATAACACAACTCGATATTTCGAACACATATTAGGTATATTAAGATAGGATATTATTTGTATCTTGCTTGTAGCGATAAGACCGTCTGGTGTTGCCTTTATTTACATTGTATCTGTTTCTGAATTTGTTTTCATTTGTAATGTAATAAGTAATATTTATTTATGTATTGCGTTATTAATAAACGTTTGTCGAATCCTAAAAACCGTTGATAATCGTTAGTCAAGTCAAGTCAAGTCTTAGAAAAAGACAACATTTAACAGAGGTTTGTAAGATGTTGCTTAGTTTTATAAATAAGGGGGTTATAAAGGAGTTACCTACTAAGTAATTTGAACAAATGTGTAGATCGTATTGAACGCCTTGCCCGCTTCTAGCTCTGTTGTTGGCCGCACATGTAACCCAATTCTTGAGGTATTTTATATAAGTCAAGTAGATGCTATTGTTAATTAAGCAACCTATATGTTACAAGGCTAATCCATTTCGGAATATAAAAGACTTCTTGCGTTAGCTGAACTATTAAAATATGTTTCGACTATTTAAAAATATTTACTTCATTAGTAGGTATACAATCTTAAAAAAACCTAAGGCTAAATAAAAATAAAGAAATAAAACTTTAAGTACCTACAGGGTATTATATAATTCGTGAATAAAAAGTAAGGTATTAACCCGTAATCAAAATTTAGTCACCAAAATCAGGGCTTTTCGCACTTTTAATTAAACTTGATTCTATTGATTGACTAGTAGGTATAAAAATATCAAAACAATACCGTATAGTTACATATGCAGTTAAAGAATAGGCAAGTACAAGTTGTTCGAGAGATTAGCAAATTATATTTCGTCAACTATACCAGTGTTGTATAAAGGAGAACAAGGTAACTTACAAAAGTAGTAATTATTTATTACGGCATATAGGTATACGAGTATATGCATCTTCGCTAAGTTTGTATGATGATTACGCCTTATGTTTATAACAATGTTTAGAATAGAGTAGCATTTCCACGTATGAGGCAATTGTTCACACCTAACGAATTTAATGATAGGTATAATGGAAAGTAAATATGAGGTAGTAGCTTGTGAATTGTGATATTAGCACGTTTGCACTAACGCGCACGTTTCTGACGCGCTATTGTCACGTACCTGGTATCAGCCGTATCGGCTATGCTAGATGACGATGATTCTAAGGAAATGGCTACAGCTCAAATTGATTGAACAACAATCCTTAATGTATAGAATAAATAGTAGCCGAAGCCACGCAAATTGAAGTTAGCCACGCACGCTAAAGGAAATTTGCTTTGCTATCGTAGTTAATTATGTATTGTTTTACCTAAATATCTTTATCCTTATCAATATTTAAAAATGTTTCACCAGTTTGTCCTTAGAAAATATTTTTTTTAGGTACCTACTAAAGTTTATAACCGAAATCACTTTAAGTAGGCGAAAAACTTCAGCGCAGTTTATAAATCGGGGCGTTTTTTTAGCGGGAAGTGTTGCCTATACTTTAAATTAAACAAACTTATATGCAGTGTCAACTATCTCTGCTAATCCGTGATTTGGTGATTTATTTTATGAGTTTTTATATTTCGCTAGTCTATCTATAGCCTCCACAAACGCGAGTTTCCGTCTCATTAGCGTACTTAAATCGATGACGCATTTTTGTATGCATTTTGTTTGAAGTCTCGTGGTAAAAAAGAAAACTAATTTTATTATAGGTTCTAGTACTACGTCTTCTTCTTCTTCCTCGCGTTATCCCGGCATTTTGCCACGGCTCATGGGAGCCTGGGGTCCGCTTGACAACTAAACCCATGATTTGACGTAGACACTAGTTTTTACGAAAGCGACTGCCATCTGACCTTCCAACCCAGAGGGGAAACTAGGCGTTACTGGGATTAGTCCGGTTTCCTCACGATGTTTTCCTTCACCGAAAAGCGACTGGCAAATATCAAATGATATTTCGTACATAAGTTTCGAAAAACTCATTGGTACGAGCTGGGGTTTGAACCCGCGACCTCTAGATTACAAGTCACACGCTCTTACCGCTAGGCCATCAGCGCTTCAAAGGTTCTAGTACTACGTATTTTCTCAAAATGCGCCATTGTATAGTCTGTCCGTTTTACTATGATCAAGTTCCTACGCCATAGTAAATGTATGGCGTATGGCGAACTTGATCTTAGAAATCAGACAGGCTATACTAGAAACACGGTAGACTATTTCGAGGAATCGTTCATAGGAAGCACAACATGATTGTTTGCGATAATATAAGACATAATAGTGCAGCGATTATCAGTATTATAGGCGAGGTGAACGAGACGGTTAACTGGAGTGATCAACGCAAGAGTGAGGGTTGTTGCCTCAATGCATTGAGTTGACCATTGCAATGGTGCAAAATGTGTGTGTTGTTTTGAAACGGAATGTATTTTTTACATTAATTAGGCGCGGAAGTTTTTTGCGTAAAGCGATTTCGGTTAAATATAAACTTCGTAAATTTTGTACGTGTCATTTTATGTCAATTAATACTTCGTACATAATAATTTTATTTTCAAAGGTTTAAGTGTGAAATTTAAAATAAACTTGAGTTCTTAAAATTTGAAGTCTTGTACTTTTGATTTCTATTTTATTATGATAGAATGCTTATTTTCTACCCAATTAACTAGATTATGTTGTCAAAATCAAATTGTTTCAATATACTTATTGTCTCTGAATCGCAAGTGCAGGCCGGTTGTCAGTTTACGCGGTTAGGGCATTACCAACATTAACCGAAATAACGAGATGGCACAGCGCAGTCGGTCTAGCCGTCCGTCCGTCGGCGCTTGCGCAACCGCCTATTGTGCGGGACCTTGACCTGATCTTCGCGGCAAATGCACTCGTACACTTGAAACTTATTCAAATTAAAAAGTATAAATTTTTTGAATTGGAACTGAAAAATAAGCAATTATAAGTCATGTGCCATCTAGACGACAAATTTTAATACTCTCTTAAATAATTAATGAGACAGAATTTACCACCATGTTTATGCAAACTGGATCTAACACCAGTTTATCAAAAAACAAACCGAGACCTTGAGTATTACACACGATCATCAATAAACAACAATCACGGCTAGCGCTTACGTCGGCAAGGTCGACTTTTATAATTCACCGGTAAGTGTTGCATAAGATGGTAATGGTCAGGTGATCTCGATTCGAACGGTGACACAAGTGCATAAAGTCCACAGTCCACCCTTGGAGGACAAGCGAGCATGTGGCGAGGAAGGCCCATCTCGCGGAGCCCGGCAACTTTCACCCGTGCGGACTGCGGGCGCAGCCGTCCGCGCTTTACGTAAGGGTGTTGCGCCAGAAGACCGCCCGCGCCCTACCCGAACCACTGACCCACTGCCTTAGACGGCCACCCCACTATTAGATGCATGCCATGGAATGTTCTCCAACGTTAGCTTGCTAGAATACATTTTGCAAGGGCGGGTGTATTGCCCAGGCATAACTAGTTTGATGGTGTGATAAGAATACAATAAGAAAACTCCCTTATTTACAACCAATACGTTCGCACCATCCAAAAACCTCTTGAGTTAATATTCTTAATTCAAAACATCGATACAACTAATGTTCTGCAAGTTCTGAGCAACTTATTACTAAAGCGCAAATGCAATATGAGCAAAGGTGAGCCGAGGTTAATTCAGTGGGAAAAACCCGACCCGGTGAATGTTATCTTATTTGTTTCGTAGGCCCTAATACGCCTTTCTGTGAAGGCAGGGCTGCCAACGTTGCCGCTTGGGTCTTTCCAATATAACGTAAATAAGAGATAAACAGGTTAAGTTAACAGGCCAACTGAGGGCAAACGTGGGACGGATGAACGGGAAGGTGTAACTTTAAAGGTTCTAAGAACTTTGATACTTGGAGTGCAGTCGTCTCCTTGGTGACTTGGGATTCCATTTCGATGGGTGCAGCTAATTAAATCTGGGTAATTATATGTGACAAGGATAAGTGTATTGATTGCGAAGGAGGTAGGCAATAGCGCTAGGTTGGGACATTGCGTAAAGACAACGACATGCCGCCATATCAAATTGACGCGCGAAGCCTACGCCGAACTCTTATGTAACTGAAGAAGACCAAATTGTCAAGTTTTAAATTAGGGTCGTCCTCATTCCAGTTCGATCGAGCGTCTGTTTACAAGTTAGGCCTATGCTTGAGCCACCAAAGTTCAATGTTAGCTAACACAAGGTTAATATTTTTGAAAATGTATGTCGTATGTCACATGGCTTATTACAGAATTACATATATACTCGTACCTGCTACTCATAAAAATATCTTAAATTAGTTATACAATATTGTTAGTAACAATATTATAAGTATAATGCTATATATTATATGATACATTTAAACATGTAATCGGTATAAAATCAACATTTAACAGTCAATAAAGTTGAGCAACGCGGTCAGGATAATGTGTTATTTCAATTTTGAAACATACTGGGGCGGCGTCCTCGACACTAAAGTATTGCATAGCAGCCGGCAGTAACAGACGAAATCATTTAGCTAATTTTGAAATTTTAGCTGTGTAATGTGTATGCAACATGCCACAAAGTTTGTAAACAAAGTTGCCGCGCTAATGGTCGGATTGGCTTCTATGCGTGTCTAGGTCAATAATCGATAAACCAAAATAGTTATGCACTAATAGACCAGCGGTGGAACAAAAATGGGTTTTGATAACATTAAAGTTTTTTCTTTTTTGATATGTTATTGTAAGCATGTTAAATAACATTCATGTAAAAAGTTAGAAAATTTTAGGTGGAGCGTTCGGCCATATTTAAATTTTTAATTTTTGCTAAATAACTATGTAAATATAAAATTAAAGTTACAAAAAACTTTAACATATTCAATAACACTTTAATTTATTCACACTATTCGGTTTTTAGAAATCTGGAACAGCTGCTTTCTGGTGAACGTAACAACAGGAATTATTATGTAAATACAGAATTAGAGTAGCTGATATTGCAAAATTACAATATTATCTATCAACTTAGTATACATGTAAAAAGTTAGAAATGTAGACAATGTGCTTGTCTAGATATTGATTTCTCGTTAAGCAGTATAGCCAATATTGAATTAAAGTTTGTAGAGTTAATATTACACGGTCATAATAAAGATCTTACTTCTCACACAAAAGATTAGAAATATAAAATCACGGCGACACTAAATACTGATACGTAAGTATGCATTCCGAGCTTATATTAAGTTACATTTCAAACGCGCGGCGTTTGCGCGCGCCGTGGCAGGAGGCAGCGATCGACGGTCGCGGGCTAGCGGTTAGCGCGGTGCCCTTAAAAATACGCAAAGCGTTTATAAAATTATTATCAATGGTAAATAGTTATTTTACACAGTACACTAATGGAAACTTACCTTCCCTTATTTATTTCTATATGTACTAGGGATTGCCCGCGGTTTCGTTTACGTAGAATTCGTTATCGTGTTAAGTACAGAAATAATAGATACATTTGAAAATTATTTTAGGTGCATTGTCATACAGATAACTACCCTTGTTAAAGTATTCTTCAAATTCAATACACAGGTGTCATTTCAATATAATTTTGCGTAATTTGGCGCTTTTAGGTTATAAATGACTAGCGACATATATTTTTTAAGAGCGATCATCTCCGATAATATTTACTTTATCATAAAATCAATTTCAAACTGACGTTATTCAATATTTATCATTTTAAAGTCAACCCAAGTAGCATTGCAAGCTGTATATAAGCTGTATTAAAGTTTATTTGTATACTATAAGCTGTACAGTTAGGCTGTACAAAGGCTGTATAAGCGCTTATACAGCCCTTATAAGTAAAAAAAGGGCCCAAATTATACAGCCTTTGGCGTTATTAGAGCTGTAGAGTAGCTGTATAAGCAATACATAAGCTGCATAATAGCTGCATTACAGCTATATTTCGGTGTAACAGGAAACCTTAACACTACAGATAATCTCTTATAAGTACGATATAAGAATATAAGTTTTAAATGAGTTATAAGAAAGAATTACAAGAGAACAATAATCATTTACGAAACTAAAATGTCTTAATCTTGTTAATTCGTAATATAGTAATGGCGACAATAAAGTGTTATAGTGGATGGTAAAAGTAAAAGTAAATATTATACAGGACTTGAATGGAATATTACATTATTGGTAAGTGCGGATTATTATTTATTGTGAACGTGTGTATCTTTTGTGGCAAAATATTTACGCGCCTGCAAAATAACAAAGAGAAACCATAAGGAAAATATCAAAAATCGGTAAAGTTACTGTTTGTTTTTAAGGTTAGAGTATCAAAAATATATATAAATATTAATTCTAAGGCTAAACAATTTATTTTAGCTGGTAATCATAACACGGCGTTAGTCTGCTAAATATTTGCAAGTATTTCTTTAATTATATTTACAAATACGTTTTTTTTTTATTGTAAAACGGCGACAATTTTTAAACAGCCTACAGGATAGTTGGAGAGCATTATAATCTTAGTAGCTGTGCTGTGTAATAAATGGAGTGTCTTTTACAGCTTTTGTAATTAAAACAGCTTTATAATAGAATATTTGTATTCGTTTGGCTGTATTTCGGTTCTCCGTACATAAGTTATAATTCTCTTTAGAGATCCGTATAACAAATAAAAAACCTGTACTGTAACTGTCATATATTCCTTTAGTTTTATAATACACTTATTTTCAGAAATCATTACACTACTATACTTATACGAGTGTAAAATTACGCCAAAAGATTGTTATAAGCGACTCTATCAGTAATACAGAAAAAAGCTGTACTATAGCTGCCATTTATTCATTTGGTTTTATAATACCCTTACAGACAGAAGTTATACAACTACTATTCTTATAGGAGAGTAAGATTACGCCATAAGAAATAGCTTTAAAACGGGGTTGACAGATACATTTGTACAGCTACAAGTGCCAAGTGATGCTACAATACAGCCTGTATACAGCTTTTACGATAAAATTAGCTTGTAGTGTTTCACAACACTTAATGTTTTAAAACGGAGTTGACAGATACTTTTGTACAGCTAAAAGTGCCAAGTGTTACTACAATACAGCCTGTATACAGCTTTTACGATAGAATTAGCTTGTAGTCTCTCACAACACTTTTAGTTTTATAGTAGATTTTTTATATTCTGATAAAGCACCCCATGCTTCCGCAGAATCCTTTATAATGATTTTATACAGCTTGAGCTGTATAATGTCTGTAAAGTACCTTTTATACAGCTTAAATCTTTTCTGACACTCTTATACGTCCCTTAAATCACTCTAAGTTCTTAATTGGCTGCTATATTGATGTTGCCGACACTTCCATGCTACTTGGGAATATTACCAACCAACTGATCCAATTTACCTACGGTAACAACTCAAAATTTGCATCAAATTAAATGCCACTTTTGTTATCCGTTACGAACAATCAAGAGGGCCTTTACGAGCTGATGTGGTGAAAATTTTATTTAACCTTCGTCCCTTGAAACCTTCACTACGCTCAAGGTTCAACTTTACGAACCACTAACTACGCTCGTGGTTCAATTTTAGAATGTTTGAATTTGTGAATGCCTCGAACAGCCAAACTGTGGAATGAACTGTCCGATACGACCTTCAAACCTTCAAAGACCCCCATCTTAAAGGTCGGCAACGCGCTTGCAACCCTTCTGGTGTTGCGGGTGTCCATGGGCGGCGGTAATCGCTAACCACCAGATGATCCGTCTGCTCGTTTGCCTCCTATTTAATAAAAAAAAATGTTTCGCTTGTTTGGGTATCAATATTAGCACGAGCGGTTAATCAACAACTTTTCCCCTTGTAAAACAAATAAATAAGGTAGATGAGGTGCAGGCATATGAGGCCCGGCGGGTAACAAGGCCCAGCATTCAAAAATAGCAGTTGCTCCCTATTATTCCCAATTATTCTGAATTTGTACTTGTTGCTAAGAAGGCCCACTGTCAGTGCAGGTAAAAAGGTCTAGTCCCGGGCCTTATTGAACGTATGAGATGAAATATTAGATTAAAATATTTTAAGATAATTTTCAATATTTTTAATCTCTTATTAATAAGGTCGATTTGAAGAAACTTCTATGAAATTATGACTTATAAATAACACTTGCACTGCGTGGGCTGTCAAAATTGCTGCAGACTTTTCTTGGTGTAACTCTAATAATTTTTCACTTGCTTTATTGACCTAAAGACGTTTTAAAGAATCAAAAAGTCTAATAACATTGAGGCACTTATACTTTTTAAAGGCAGTAACTAATTACAAGTGACTTTTTTTGTTAATACATAGGTAGGTATTTACGATCATCATCATATATTTAAGAGTATGACTCTTGTCGGTGGAGCAAATTCCATGTTTGGCGGTCCTCCGCCTTCTCTTTGACAGCCCGATACGACACGACTTTGATCTTTTCCTTTATTTGATCCATGTACGCTCTCCTTGGTCTTCCCCTCTTCCTGTTTGCTTCAACTTTCCCTTCTATGATATTTTTGATAAATTCGTCGTGTCGTATCAGGTGCCCAAGCATCCTTCCTCTTCTATTGTCTATAGTTCTTAACAAACTCCTCCTCTCTCCTACTACATAGGCCAAGGCCACACTGAATGTTTTGCACTACTGGCCACTGGTAAACATTTAAATTATGAATTGTATATTTAAAAAAAATACAGGCTTTTGATTATGGAATGTGACAAATGTTGGCGACAAATCGATCGTCTTTTGTTTTTAATGGCTTGTCAAAGTAAGTCAGTGCGTTGAACGTGGCTTTAACGCGAAAATATTTTTAGAGCTATGATTTTGTTATGATTTTAAAAGTTCGCTTACTCCGCAAGAGTGTAGTGCTTGCCTTCAAAATGCTTTTGGGATTGAAGCACCACATCTGAGCATCGTGAGGCGTTGGTATGGTGAATTTAGTAGAGACAGTATTATTCTAGATAATGATTTTCGTGAAGGTCGACCGTCCACGGCGATCATTCAAGGAAACGTGGCTACTGTGAGACGACTCATTGAAGAAAACCCACGAATCACCTATGACGAAATTTGAGGACAATTAGGGATAGGTATGAGACAAATACAAAAGATTTTACAAGAATATTTAAAAGTCGGGAAGCCTTGTTGTCTTTGGATTCCTCACGAATTAACTTCAGTCCAAAAACAGGTACTTTTTGACTGGTGCCGAGAAATGCTGCGTAAGTACAAGCAAGAAAGTTCAAATGCTGTATATAACATCGTTAGAGGAGATGAAATCTGGATTTACTGCTACGATCCGGAAAAAAGGCATTAGTCCAGTCAATGGGTCTTTCGAAGGTGACAGGAGGCCCATAGAAGTTCAACAAGCCAAAAGCGTTGCCAAACATTTTGATCGTCTGTTTTTTTTAAACGCGACTTTTTTGTACCGTACTTTTAAATAATAAAATAACGTTAAATACTGAGTAGTACACTACCATTTGTGTGCCCGCAGTCATTGAAAAAGACCGCGAGAGACGACCGAGAAGCCGCATCCTCCTGCGTCATAATAATGCGTCCACCGATACCGCAATAAAGGCAAAAACATTTTTTAATTACGAAAACGTGGAAAATGTCTCTTATACGGATTATAATCCAGACATTGCACCCTGTGACTTCTATCTATTTCCCAAAATTAAGGATTTAATTTGGGGTTTGACATTTAAGACCCCGGATAAGGCAGTTACTACGTTTCATCACCACGTCGAAAACATGCAGTCAAGTGATTGGGCCTCATGCTTCCAAAAATGGTCTGAGCGAGTGAATATGTGCATAGAATGTAAAGGGAAACATTTTGAGAAGCAATAAATGTATTATTATGGTTATAAATGATTTTATTCAAAAGTTACGCAAAACTTTCAGTGCGGCCCTCGTATGCGTAAAACCTCTTCGTTAGTTTTCTTTTCTTTTACGATAGAATTGCGAAAAATAGATATTTTGCAACGAGTGACGAATTTTAAAACACGGTCAAAGGGAGTGTTTTAACGTGCTTATTATAGCACCGGTCGTAATGTAGCACCAGATGTACTGTAAAAATTATGTTAAAAGATAATACTTACTGTTACGAATAAATATTTTTACTGTAAAAAAATATCCCACCAAACACATTTTCATGTAAATTTTGTTGCTAAGACGAAACCATAAGACTCGCACTGTCAAAAAGTTGTCAGATCTCTTGTCGAGCCAAGCTTCAAACTCTACAAGCCCTAACTTCACTAACTCTACACCTTAGTCAAAATATGTGGCTTGGCTGTTTCGCTACCGCCACATGGGCATAAGGTGAAAAATTTATTAAATTCATTATTTTTAGGGTTCCGTACCTCAAAAGGAAAAATACTGAACCCTTATAGGATCACTCGTGTGTCTGGCTGTCCGTCTGTCACAGCCTATTTGCTCCGCAACTACTGCACCAATAAGTTGAAATTTGGTATACACATGTAAGTTTAAGGATTCCTGCTTTAAGGATTCCTGCAAGCGGGACATGTTGTCCTTTGGCATCGACCCGAACACCTGGGAAACGGAAGCCCTTAAAAGAGCGGAGTGGCGTAACCTCTTACATGACGGCATAGCGAAGCATGATGAAGTCTGGCTCGATGATTTAAAGCAGAAAAGACTTCGGGCTTCACAGGAACCATCAACGGATTCGCGTTTCACCTGCGATCTTTGTGGCAGGAAGTGTCGTGCTGCGATTGGACTTTACAGCCATAGGAAAAGGTGTGCCGCACCCCCGGTCTCCGACGGCGCACAGACCTCTTCTCAATAAACTGTCGCTGCAACAATCATCTGTCAAGATGCTGTGGCCAATGATGACCTCAAAAGGAAAAATACTGAACCCTTATAGGATCACTCGTGTGTCTGGCTGTCCGTCTGTCACAGCCTATTTGCTCCGCAACTACTGCACCAATAAGTTGAAATTTGGTATACACATGTAAGTCTCTAGCCCAAGGACATACACGTAAAGTAAATAATAGAAATTCAAATAAAGGGGTCACTTTTGAGATGAATGATAAATAGAAGAAAAAAAAACTATATCTTGTTATAATTAATATAAGAGAATTAGAATATGAATTAATATAAGAGAATTTTGTTAGAATTTTAATTAGTATAAGATAGATATGTATATTGTCATGTTATTTTCTCGAACTCCCCATCGGCATACAAACCTCCTCAAGGTTTTGCCCACGATGGGTCTTGTAATAATAATGTACTTTATTTAGCTTATTGTTCAATAAATTAAAAAAAAATATATATATATATATATATATATATATATATATATATATATATATCAAACGAAGGGGCTCATTGTAAGAATCTCAGATTTATTTTTGCATAATTTTAAAATAAATAGTTTAGAAGTTATTTAAGAAAATACGCAAAAAATGACCATTCCCCCCTCCCCCCTTATCTCCGAAACTACTGGGTCTAAAATTATGAAAAAAATACACATATTAGCTCTCTGCCTATAGATGACAGGAAAACCTATTAGAAATGTGCAGTCAAGCGTGAGTCGGACTTAAGTACCTAGTTTTCCGATACCTACGGGTTTTTTAAAGACTACTCACTTTTCTCTTAAAAAAATATATTGTTAAAAATTGTGTAATGTACAGAACCCTTGGAACGCGAGTGCGACTCGCATTTGGGCGGTTTTTGTATTATACTTACATACAATAGTTCTTGTAGAAACGAAACGGCCAAGCCACACACTTTTGGTGTAGAGCTAGTAAAGTTAGAGGGCTTGTAGAGTTAGAAGTTTGGCAAGAGATCTGATAACTTTTTGACAGTGCGAGCCTTATGGTTTCGTTTGGGCAACATTGTACATCAAAATGTTTTTGATGGGATTTCACTTCTTTTTGTAAGTTGTTTATGACAATCTTCCATCCCCTAATTTAAAGGGTTGGGGGTGATTTACTATTAAAAATCCTGAAATAAGTATCTGGGGGCATCTGTTACACAATGTACTTCTTACTGATTCCCCATATAACCCTTCACCCCGTAAGGGTAAACTTTGGGGTTGAAATCTGCCTTCACCCCGTAAGGGTAAACTTTGAGGTTGAAATCTATTCTATATCCTTCCCCATGACAATACCTATCTACATACCAAATTTCAACTAAATCGGTTCAGCGATTATTGATTTCCCATACAAAATTAAACCCCATCTTCATCCCCTTAGGGATAATTTTTTTTTGAATTTATTTGTTGTTTGTGTACTAAAACTATCTTACATACCAAATTTCAGCTTCTTAGAGGACTTCAGGAAGTACCCGGTATTGATGATCATCAAGTGAGTGAGTCAGTGACGAAATCGAAGTTTTTAGATATGAATAAAATCTAAAGTATAAGAGCTATGCAATTGATATGCTTAATAAGTCCGAGAACTTTGTTTATCTGGTATAATCCAACCCCAAGTTATGAGGGTTCCAAAAAACGACGAAGCGCTTCGAGAAAAGGTAGATAGTGCCCTTGCGCTTTTCTCGTCTTGGCGGGGGCACTGCCGTGCCCCCAGATGTTAAAAGATGAGACTACTGTATTTAATAAAGATTTATGTTTAGTTACCTACTATTTTCGCGTAAACTAGACAATTTTTATATCTTTAGTTATTAAGACCCAAAATAATTATTTTCACTTATTATAAATAAATCCTCCTGTTATGAAGTATCAAATATTGTTATTTGTATATGTATAAGTCTTAAGTTAAAAACAATAAAATCTGTTATTACCTACTGTCAAAATGATTATTTTTTGCGGGATTAAGTAATACACTGGTAGTGTTCAATAAGGCCCATAATAGGACTTTTATAAAAGGTATATTTTCCAAGAGTATCGTAATATTTTTATAACTATTTTGGTATAATGAAGAAACTTAAATAAATGAGAAACCTATTTGAGTGAGTTTTTCATACTTCATATCCTGTTTATTAAAAAAAAAACATTTTAATTTAAGGTGGGCTGTATATAGGCATATACGGCCCACACGGAATATACAATAAGGTAAGTGAGGCCACTTACCTTATTGTATATTCAGGATGTATACCGTGTAATATTGATCAGTTGGTTTATAATATACATATTATGATATTGACGTTGAATAGGACAGGACATGACAATAGGAACCAGAAATAGGTATAGTTGGTCAAACCAATTTGTCAGTAAATAAAAACAAAAAACTATATTCATCCTTTTCTTTTGGGTGCTAGTACTAGTGTAAGTCAAAGATAGTATGATGATTCTCCCTGTCTATGTTTGAAATGAGACAGTCCTTTGACAAACTATGTATAGTAAAAAATAGTTGTGAATATCTTGTACATTTTTATTACAATATTAGTCAAGATAATGAAATATAGCTGGTCAAGCAAATCTTGTCACTAAAAAAAGGCGCGAAATTCAAATTTTCTATGGAACGATATCCCTTCGCACCTACATTTTTCAAATTTGCCGCCTCTTTCTACTGACAAGATCTGATTGACCAGCTGTAGGTATTTTTACTTAATAAGATATTTTAATTTCACGTAATGTCCGCATCTAATTTATATATGTGCACGGTAAACAAACAAATGAATGATAAGAAAAGACAGACAGTGTTACTGAGCGGGAGGTGGGGCGAGGGGCGAGGTATAGGTAGGCTATGATAGGCTCTCGAGCGCCGCGCCGGCGACTGACGGACCAGCGCGGCGTATGTATGAATTTCGCGCCTTTTTAACTAGATTTTACTATTACAATGCAAGCTACACACAGAAATTTCTTACTTTCCATAATATGGCTGCGTATATTATTTTATAGTAATAGACTTATTTTTACAGACTCTAATTCAATATTAGATCTTATAGGACAAAAAACGTATATTAATTCTAAAGCATATATCTTATTCTTCTAGCTTTTTAGCTCGCCTATTAACTTATAAATTTAGATATGTTGTTGTGGATTTATTAAACTTTAATTCAATATCGACAAAATAATAAGCTAATTGTAGTTTGACAAAGAAGCACGTTAAAAAAATTTCTAATAATTTTACATTATAAAGCGTCATACATATTATAAACAATGGAACTTAAACATTGCACTTTAATTCAATATTAAAAAATCATTACTAAAAATATATAAATACCTAATTTATATCTAACGCTCGTTCTAACTTTTCATCATATATAGCATATATGCTTAAAAATATGTCCTATATCAGATAAGTATCACTTTTTCAACTTTAGAATTATCAAAACTTTTAGTGCAAAAATCCGGTCCCACTATTGAGCTATAAGGTTTAGTGACCACAATATTATCAATGACATCTACTAATGTTTGTAAACACACTTACGTTATTTCCCTTTTTTAACGAAATTTGCTAATAATTTATCATAAACCCCATAACAAATTAATTCAGGGCAGTATAAATTTAACGGGCGGGCGGTCCTAAGGGTAAAGAGTAGATTAATGGAACATCATGCCATTCGTGACACAAAACGAATGAAAACATTAGCTTTAATTTGTTTAAGTTACTACCCGCTTTTAATAAAACTTACTAATTGCGAAATAAAAACAAAATGGTAATGTTCTCATTTTGGTACGTACGTGCAGTTATTCGGAGGCCCGACGAACGGAAAAAGTATACGGCTATCCTTTATACAGGAGTGTGCTTGATTAATGCACCTCGTGAATACAAATAATAACGTATCGACTTTCGCGTATCACCGGTACAGGTGGATGCAGGGCTGTGGTGCCGTCGGCGAGCCCGGCAGGCGACTGGCGGCGCGAGCGCAGCGCCGGCGCTGACAACCCACTGCTCTGCGTCATCACTACGTCACTCACAATTTTATTTAAATATTTGCTGTCCAATATCTAAAAGATCACCTCAACCCGACTTGTAAGTTTTTGCTAGGGCCTCGAACTTTTTGGCATTATTTGTTCTTGGAAATCAACACATTTCAACGAGGTAATTCACATAAATAATTCACATTACAAAAAAATAGGCTTAATAATTTATGATCCTGTTACAGGGCCCACCATGTATAGGTATATAGTCCATAATACACAGAAATATCGAATTAAAAATATTAAAATAACTTACGAAATATATATCCGTACGCGCGTCCTCCGCCTCGAATGGTAGCAAGTGCAATAATATTTGGCACCTCAAATGAACATGGGCGTTATAAAGCAATATTAGGAGGCATATTTAAACCAACAATTACTTGCCTAATTATTTAATAATTGCCATATTGATTCAACATGAACCTACAAACCGTAAATAATTACGTAATTAATGTAAACGTTTTGTCCAAATTAGAAATATCATTAAAAGCTAATTTATATAATAAGTTTCCAGAAAAATGCATAGCTTGACCGCTCCAAATTAAGTCTACCATCTCTCAGCTCTACTCGCATTTCTATAATTTTTTTTGCAGTTTATTGGCGTAGGTACAGGTACTTATTTGCAAAATATTTTTATTCATTTTATCTCAAACAGAGACGCGCATTCAGTTCTGAAATATTTTAATTAATATAAATTGTAACACATGCTGTATTTCAGTTCAGGTGTTAACATTAATCAGATCTATATAATATAACAACTATAAGACTATAACGCTATGGAAGTCTAATTACTTGTGTATTTTTATAATTAAAATTACTTAATGAGAGATACCATGCAACCTTAAAGTTTTGTATATTGCCGGAGAACAAAAAAAAAACTATTTTGTATTTTGTTTCCAAACAGAAAAGCCGGTAGGTATACTTCTTCGGCGATGGCAGAATAACTTGGACTCCTTTTTGAGACTCATTATTATTTGTAAGCCTTTCCATTTCTCGGGACCCTGTGGGGTCCTTTGTGAGGTGTACTTGGGGCCGAAGCCAACAGCGCAGAGGCCCTTTAAGACAAATTTGATGTTATGTAGTGGGGCGTAGAACTAAAAAAATACTAATTTCAGTTGACCTAGGTACCTATTAGAATATTTTCCATGCATTACTGTCTCGGAGGTAGGAATAGCTATTCCTAAAACAAATACGTGAATAAAAATTTATGGATCGGATAAAAATTTTCCGAATTTTTATTTCAGCCAATTCCGCAGTTTCTTTTAAAAGTAACTAATGGAATATTTTCTGGAAACCAGTTTCTGCCGCTTATTTTGTGACGCACATTCATTCGTCCAGATGCCGGATTTTTAACAAGTATAGATTGGTATTGGTTTAGGTCCTTGACCTCTAAAGTTTTTTTTTATTTATTTTTCCCGAAACATCGAGCAATGTGACGATAACAAGAATAACTGATTTGTTTATTACTAAATATAGAATCTGTGTGATCTCCTTCAACAACACCATTGTTTGTGTAAACACGCCGTAAAGAATATAAATTGTAATTAATTTGTCTGAGCTGAAGAGCTGAGTATTTGACTACTAGTCAAATCAGTTTCTTTTTTCGAACTGTCAAAACGATTTTGCTAGTAGGGAATTTATATGAAACACTAGCATGGCATGTGACGTCGCAATCAAATTACCTACTCTTTATAGTTTTAAAATATAAATTGTGTCTAAAAATCTATTAATCTTCTGGTGCTTTATGGCGTATAAAATAATTCATTTCAAATACGGTCAAATACCCTATTTTACAGTGTGTTTCTACAGCCTTCATAACCAGGTGGTTGTGCCTGTGCAATCAGTTAAGGCAGGCAGCTTGTGACGAGCTGTCGGGGAGTGGCTTCACGTACCTGACAGCTCCTGGGGGAGCTGTCTTTTTTTTCATTAAATTGTCGAAAGGGCTGTGTTGGCCTCCTCGGACACCTCCCACTGACCCATATAAGTATCCGGAACACCATTGTTTCGTGTACGGAAAATCCAATAAAATAGGTAATTTCGGCGTTTCCGTAGTTGGCATGAAATAGTTTATTGTTTTACAGAATGTGTACATATGTATACCGGTACTTCTTTTTCGGCTATAACTTCAAAGAATTAAAAAAAAATGGCGCGACATTGCGTGACATGAATAGTCGGAATACTCATTATTTATTGAATTTGTTTTAGGTGACATTTCTAATATACTAATTATACATAATTACATTGACACTTCACGCCAAAGCAAGTGCTGCCTTCTATAGTTCACATAGGTTTTCCTGTGCATTGCAGGTAGGTTCTGCTCTCTTGTGAGCTACATTGGAAGCTTAAACTTGACATTTACACTTCGCGCCAATAAACAACAGGGTCTCCTTTAGATATCTCAGAGGTAATATAAACAGTACCAGTAATACTTGTTTTCTTTGAGTTGAGCTTCATTGTAATTTATTTTAAGTGCTAATATTTAGCTGCCTCGTATTATTTACCTACCAATAGATAGAGAGTATTCAGCAGGTGAAATGTTAAACCATAATACAATGTAACTTTTAAATAACCTTACATTGTTTTATAATAAGCTATTTACCTTAGTAAGTATGTATTTGTTGGTAATTTCTTTAAGTAAAATAAGTATTTAGGAGGATATTTTGGGTTGAGTAATTTATGAAATTTATTATAGTTGGTCAAGCAGATCTTGTCAGTAGAAAAAGGCGGCTAATTTGAAAAATGTAGGCGCGGAAGGAATATCGTCTCATAGAAAATTTGATTTTCGCGCCTTTTTCTACTGACAAGATTTGCTTGACCATCTATACATTGATTATATATAAATAAATAAATAATACATACATTTAGTATAGGTGTACATAATGATGTTATCAGTATGGAAAAACACATTGAATAAATATCTTAGTAGATAGGAAATAAAAAATAAAAGTAAGAACCATGTACATTAGTTTTAAGTGTGTGTGTAAAACGTATTTTCAAACAAAATCCTGTATTATTCATGAATAAATACTATGACTATGACATTCAATTGCAGAGAAAAGAAATTTGTATGCAAAGTTACCTCATCCTGGAATGTTGTCAAAATGAGCACTACAAATAATTTGGTCCATGTATTACAGTGTTTCCATAATTTACATGCAGCGAAACACACATGAAATGCGTTAAACAATGCCAATTTGCATATTAAGTGACATTAGAAATATAATTTCATTTTTTTCCTTAATGTTTTTGACTTATGTTTTTCTCTAAAATCATTAACATAAATATATTCAAATGTAAGAGTAAGCGAAATAAATAATTTTTTTAACACCACATTTTTATAAAATTCTGTTAATTTCAAGGGTGCCATCCTTGATATTATAACTATAGGAAGTATAGGTTCTTTAACATTTTTTTGAACTATAGTTCGTTTTTTTAGCATTAGATAAAAGGTAAACAATCTTGATGTGTTTTTTAACTGAAAAGCACGTTTGTAAATTAAGTAATGGCAAATATGTAATAATTATGAATCTAATACAATCAATTATATTCTTCTGCTTTCATAAGTAATAGTTACTGATTTTTTTAAAGCATTTTTTTAAATTAAATGATAAGTCAAGATCGCTTAAATAAAAATAAAATAAAATAAAAATAAAATAGCCTTTTATTTCGACCTTAAATTTTTAAATGGTACATTTTGTCATGTTATTGGATATTTGTCAAATTATTCATATTAGTCAAACATATTACACTATTATTATTATTGTTTGTATCTACATTTATTGTTACTAATTATTATAATTTTTAAATATTTAGAATAAGGTTGTTTGTCATTTTTGTTAGAGTTGACATCGGTCGACTTGCCTCCCGGCATAGGCCTCCCCTAAGACCTTCCATTCCTCTCTGTTCGTTGCTCTTCTTGTCCATGTCCATGTTGGTCCAGCGATAGCTCTAATGTCGTCTTCCCATCTGCGGTATGGTCTGCCTCTTTTCCTCTTCCCGTCTTTGGGGTACCAGGTTGTAACAATTTTTGACCATTTTTGTCCTGGCTCTCTGAGCATGTGTCCGGTCCATTTCCATTTTAGGCTATCTGTTACGTAGGATACATCCCTTAAATTTGTGTTTTTTCTTATGGTGCTTAGTCTTATTTTGTCTTTCTTTTTGATGTTGAGAATACTTCTCTCTATGTTGTGTTGACATACTTCTAGGGATTTCCTATTTTTTTGTGTTAAGGCCCACGTGGGCCAAGATCGCTTAAGTATTTATATTTAACCATACCATACCAGATATTAATGTTGGTGGATTATTCAAAAAATCTTTTTTATACTATCTACTTAATGTTTAATAGAAAAAAAATTACAGATTTGAATTAATGTTTTTTACTTAGTGTAGCCGGATAGCTCTTAAGCTATAGGCATATGACGTTGATGTGATTTAGTTCCATCATGTACATATACATGTACAGGTTAGTACTAAAAGTCACAATGATAACTGGTAAAATTGATAAAACACTTTTTTCAGTTCCTCTTTAAGTTGATTTTTGCTGTAAAAATTGCCTCTCGTTGATTATAATCTAATAGGTAACAAAAGGAAACAATGGAAAAAAGATTCATATACCTATTGTTTGAGTGTTTTTTTAATCATTTATCAATCAAGATTGTGTTTGTTGAATGTAGGTTTTTATATGTGGGCGGCTAGAGGTAAAATTCATACAACTATTATCCAAGAGGAGTCTAAAGTCCAGGGATTGGATACCAGTATTTTTTGTATGGGAACGATAACAGGATTTTTTCGTTCTTTGTCAATTATTTAATTTATAATTGGGCAATCTAATAATACGAAGTTGTAACCTAAAAATACAACTAAGACCGCCTGTTGTTACCGGGTTCTATTGTTCCACTAAAATTTCTTTGTAATTTTACATGTATGTAAGATGTATGATTATTGGTGCAATAAAGAATATTTATTTACTTACTTACTTACTTACTTACTAAGTCCTACTTTTTGAGTACAAAATAATTCAAATGCTTATTTCAAAGTTTTTGCAAAAAACGGGATCTGATCCCTGGTTTAAAACATTTTTAAATTACTTATGTGCCGAGAATCTCACAACTGTTCCAAGGATGCATTAAACACACAATGATAATGTATCTTTGGCATCATTTGTCAGAGAGGGACAACATGATTTGTGACCCCTCATTACTTTTACTTTTAATGCTGCAGGTCCTTGCACCACTTATTTAGTCAAAATTGTCAAAGCTTGTTTAGAGTGCATAACATTATGGTTGCATTAGGAATGAACAGTATTACAACCTACAATTTAATACATTCACTGGCCCCGACGCACATATGCGTTAACTGTCATACAAGTTTGTTCCTAGGCCACGCCCCCTGGCAGTGAATGCGTTAAATAATGTCCAATTACTCTTCTTTCAGATCAGTCAAATACACATTAAATACAATTATGCTAGCTTATTATATTTTATTCTAAAAATTTTACGCTTAACTTTATTTAACCGTTAAGGTTGACTGAACTGACTGAAATTGTTCTTAATTTTAATATTAAATGCAAATACCATTGTATAATACTTGCTTAAATGTACCTCAATTTTTTGTGTACTTTACTAGTCCACAGAGATTGTTACCAAGTAGCAAATAAATATTTATCAATTAATTTACAAAAAATATGTCATTGCAAATAAAAGTGATACTAGCTTCATTGGTTTGAACAAAAAGAAAAATATTTACACTACCAAACATAAAAAAAAAACAATAACCAAATACAAGCAACAAATAGCAAAGTCAATTTTTTTATGTTTAAAAGCATACTAGTATTATGGTTGTAGTACAGTAATTGAATACAACTTTTAATGTAATGAGAATTTATTGCAGATTAAAAATTATATTTCAATTCAACAAGTAAATTCTTTCAGTGGGCGTGTACAGATTTTTACATAAATTCTTGAATTAGAAAAGTCTCTTACCTCGCCTAGCAGCGCCGACAGCTCGATGATGAAGTAAACCCAGTGGCTTATTTAACCAAAATATGGTACTTTAACATTAATTAACAAAATTATTTTGACGAACATAACTAGCACTTAATCTAGACGCCGCCACTATCATTTAACTACACTCGATGACTAATTTAGGTTATAAATATAGCTGTCACTTGGTGAAACAAAATGTAGAACCCAACATTGTCACGCTTCATTTGTCAAAGCAGTAAGAACGTAAGGATATGTGACGAATTTAAACATTGAAAATTCATTTGTTTTAGAATTATAACAACTTTTCACTAAATGGTACGTATAAAACGAGATATTTAGCATTTAAAATGAATTTCCTTCTCGTTTGTTTCACATAAATCTTCTAAGCATTTAAAATTCAGAGCATTCCTGATTCCTGTAATTTTTTTTTTCTTTGTATGGACTTGAGGGCGACCTGTAATGTTTATGGACGCTTCAATGTGTCAAATTCAAAATGGTCCGTCCATACCATAAAATCTGTAACAGACTACCGCACCGCGCCACGACCCTGGTGTGATCAAAATATCTCTCGCTCTAGCTTATCGGCATCCACCTTACACACTATCGATACGTGCGCCACACCGCACCAAGGTTGAGGTGCGGTGCGGTAGCCTGTTACGGCTTTAAAACCTGGTTCGGACTACGACGTCAGTAATTAAGTTGAGTGGCGAGCATTACTTACGTGTCTGAACACCAAAGGTCGAGTAGATTAGTAAGTGAATTAGTCGAGTGGATCCTCGGTAAGAATATTGCAAACTCAAGTCATTAATGCACTCTAGCCTGCGGCTGTCATGCATTGCATCTAATAACCTCGTATGCAAAATTTCACATAAGGCCTGTCCAGACGGGAACAATTTTTCGCCAATCTGGTTAAATTGTCCGATCAAATCAGGTGGTGCGGACGCAAACGCCAATCTGGCCACTTTCACCAATTTTAGATTTATGGGTCATTAGAGCGCTCTAAATTAAAAAAAAACCCCAAACGCGAATACCTGCGTCAAAAATTGGTATTCTTGTATACGCACCAAAGAGAATAATACTCGGACTTGGTCAAGCAGATCTTCTCAGTAGAAAAAGGCGGCAAAGAAAAATGTAGGCGCGAAGGCATATCGTAAATTTTTAAGAAAATTTGAATTTCGCGCCTTTTTTACTGACAAGATTTGCTTGACCATCTATAATCACACACCCGCACCGCACCTCTTTTCGATCGGACAATTTAATCAGATTGGTCAAAAATTGTTTCGCCTGGACAGGCCTGAACCCCCCCACAATATTAAGAAATATATTTAAAAAACTTATAACAGAAATCGGACCTACTCGACAAAAAACAACAATTGGAAAAATGGATGAAAAATTTACGTTATAAAAAAATTATAATCAAATAAAATATGTAAATGAATGTCTCCCATTTTATTAATTTTGTTCTTATTTATTTATTATACTTATTTAACGTGCTGTATTAATTTATCGATCAAAATATTTTCTACTCTCCCATTAACATTTCCGAGATATAATGCTCCATACTATCGCCATCTTGTGTTGAATAGACAGACTAAGAGCATTTATACAGTGCGCTTCTAAGCCATTTGTAGTGACTTATTTGTGCCACTACTTGATAACAGATGGCAGAAGAAGTCTTAAGCGCACATTGAACAGTTTAGGTAAGTATGTGTTTTGATAAATGTCTTCTGATTTCAAGGTCTGGTATAATCCCGTGGACATTTTACCATAAGGCGAAAATAGGGGCAATTCTAACTGAGAAGTAAAGAAGCAAGTAAGTAAGTAGGTAGTAGGTACTTATTGACTTGTAATAGAGCCTTTGAAGCCTACTTGCGGAATACATTTTTGAATATTTACCTTGAAACCCGCTTTCCTCAGGACGTTTTCCTTTACCAAAAAATGATATTAAATATTATTTGATGATATAAAATGATTAGGTATCGCTACCAACGTATCCATTGTTTGTGTCCGGTAATGCGAAATAAATATCAGTCATCCAGTCCAGTACCATGAACGGGTTCTATGCCTTGAAGCCCTTTTGAAGCTATCTATTTTGTTCATCGTCTCTGGATTCCCCATAAAACTAGTTTCGTGCTCCGGTCACCGATGAATGTGAATTGCAAGTACACACCTACATTAAGGATGACTCACGCTAGACCGGGCCGGGGCCGGGCCGGAGCTTCCGGCGCTACGTTTTCTATGGAAAGCACCGCGTGATCACCGATCAGCCGTCATAGAAAACGACATGTCGAATGTCTCGGCCCGGGCATGGCTCGGTCTAGCTTTAATCATCCTTTGTGCGATTTATACGTAGGTATATAATTACTGTAATTAGGTATGTAGGGATCAATAAGTTCGGAGTATCAGAATAAGAGAAATTTGATAATACCTACTTTATATATATATTATCATATACTTAATAGTATTTTTTCCTTATCCGACGTTCCACCTGGTTTGCACCAGTAGTGACCATGGATGACTGTCACTGCTGGTCACCAATGGCGTAGTGTGAACCAATCTTGCCGTGGGTGAAAACCACATATCTGTGAGGCCCTTTTAAATGTGTTTTCGCAAGGTAAAAAAAACAAGGCAGCTGAGGTAGGGTTGGCTTTGCGAGGCTCTCCTAAGTGCGAGGCCGTGGGCGAAGGCCCCGTTTGCCCACGCCTAGCTACGCCACCACTGTCACAGCTGGTGAAACCCAGCTGAAACGTTGGATAGCTAATATAATTAAATTATATCGAGACCCGAGAATTTCTAAATACATACGTGTACAACACGCGAGAGTTTAAAATGTTACCTAATTATAGCGTAAAATTGTATGGGTTAATCGGTCAGTTACTTAATAACATATATAATATACCTATCTACATACAGTACCTTTTCGATGATTCTGATATAGCACGTTGCAAGGACGTGGATTATCGCCACCTCATTCATTCGATTGTTATATCGATAAGTATATAAATGTAATTAATTTAACAAGATATGTTGTGTTCATATTTGCAATACTTTATTAGCTAGTTGGATACTCTTCCAGATATACCTCTGTGACATCTATTGTTACAATATGAATTATAATATGTATATATGCTACAGTTCTATAAGTATTTAATTTTTATTTGGTCTTAACAATAATTATTCGGTTTTGTGCGGGACCTTTCAACTTTTAACGATGTCTTAGGTAGAGGTAGGGTGCGAAATGTATGTTTAATTTTACAATGTAGGTATACATTAGAGATGCCACGATTATTCGGTAACTATGCGGTATTCGGCCTATTCGGCCACTTTGCCGAATATTCGGTATTCGGCCGAATATTGCCTACTATTTGCCCGAATACCGAATATCTATTGCACCTACCTAAAAAGAAAAATTACACGAAAAATAACTAAAAAGTAGGTATATTTAAAATGTATTCTTGGAAAGTAGTTAAATACGTAGATATGTTTTTGAGCATTTGTTGATTAAAAAATATTTTATTTTTAACACTGATTTATTTATTTATTTATTTATTTTAAACTTTATTGCACATACAAAAAGTACAACAGGCGGACTTAATGCCGGTATAGGCATTCTCTACCAGTCAACCATAGGGCGAAACAGAAAAGCGTCCATGTGGGTGCAGTGAGAAATAAACAGAAAAAAAAAAAACGTAACTTTTGAGCGAAGTTAAATATCAACATTCTAAATAACACTGATCTAATTTGATTGACTCTAACTACATTAATTAATTCTGTTCAACATAAAAAATACCTATATCTTACTTACGGCCCCGACACTATCATGGATACTGACATTACTTTGACGGAATGACGTTTTTAGTGATAGTGTAGGGAGTGTCATGAAGGAATGACGGCAAGAAATGAAGTTTATTTTAATAATTTCCGTCAGTATTGGAGTTATGTCAAAGTAATGATACTAGAAATGACATTATACTGACAGTGAATTGGTTAGAATGATGGAATCAGAAATGACAGAAAGAATGATGGACGATAATTAAGTTATTAAACATTTTTAATATTTTTGAAGAAATGTCAAAATAATGACATTATACTGATAGTGAGTGGAGCGCATCACTCTAAGGTTGCCTCCAGAATCTCGCGAACTAAATTGACAGGTGAATGTGCACAAATGATACCACAGTTTGGCCAGTGCTGTTCATATCGATATTTTCAAAAAAGTTTGAATTAGAGAATATCGCGAGAATTCACCGCTAGCGGCGCTACTGTTGCTCGGTCAGTTAAAATGTATCTTTAAGTAATTTAAGTTATTTTACAAATGTTATTTGGTATTTCGAAAATTGTAAAATTGTATAGTAATAGATATACAAGGATATTGGATAAACATATTGTAGGTAATTGAATAAATATTTTATTATATTTATTTTGTTTTATTTGTTAGGAAAACTTACAGCTAGAGTAACAAGTTTTAGGTGATAACATAGTAACGGTGATTTTGGCTACATAAAAATACAACAAAAAGGCCGGCCCAGACAGGGAAATAAGATACGAGTAAGTTAAGATTTCTCATTTAATTTGTGTGGTTTGGACGTAAAAATTAAATCATCTCGGTGATCCCTATTGCTTCGATCGTAAAGATCAGTCCCTAAACTGGACATTCAAGTTGACAATTAGGTCAGAATTTTAATAGAGTTAGACCAAAAAAAGTCTGTAGCGATTCTGATAGCCCACGCAGTGTAAGTATTATTTTAAACGTCAATAAGCTTCTATGAAAGTATGACGTATTAAATAACAGTTGCACTGCGTGGGCCATGAAAATCGCTGCAGACTTTTCTAGTTCTAACTTTAATTATGGATCAATCTCATCTACCGGCCGCATTGTATAAAATTAAATCACCAATTTTAGATTTATGGCGACAACCGCGAGCTCTTGAAATAAACAACTTGCCCCCAAACCTGCATACTAACATTGAAATTTGTCAGTTTCACATCCGCACCTTCTGATTTGATCGGTAACGTCACAATGTTACAATAGAATCAACCACTTTTCTCGTCACATTCATACAAATCGAAATCGTTTGTGACCCCTTTATAATTATGACATGGATGAATAGGTAGTAAGTGCATTTCCTACTTATCGATATCATTTTATCGACATATACCCGTGACTATTTTTTCTTTGCTATTCCTGGTATCATTTTATTTGTCAAACTCATGTCAATTTAGTTCGCGAGTTTCTGGAGGCAACTGTAATCCCTCATTCCGTCATTTAAAGTACTTTAGAAGAAGGTTTTATACTAACAAGAGTCATTACTGGGGTTTAAATCAATAAGTGAAGTATACTGTCGTATATAAAAAATAATGTTGTTGTTGTTAAGAAATAATAAGGTTTTTAAGATGCCCAAATGATTAATGGAAGTGATGCCTCGGATAAGATCCGCAGTAAAACATTTCACCTTTGGAGTGCAAGGGTCCTCTTGTTACTCTAACCTGGTTAATGGGAACTTGATAGGATATTGAAAAGATAAGACCAAATATATGACATGCAATTTAATACAATTCGCTAACTACTACAATGCACTCCGCTTTAGGGCGGGCGCTGCTCAGAATACAATCGGTTTCTCTAAACTGTCGGCAGTTATGGGGTGACACTATAGTAAACCTTAATCTACGATCGCGAGATGAACGAGACGCGGAGTCTTGGCCAAAACCTGGGATAAAAGTCTAGTGCACTCACGGGTACCGAACGTAGCTATCATCCACAGGCCCGCTGGTATTTAACGCAGCAGGCGGATCGCTGACGGTGGGCGACGGGCGTTCCTCAAGCTCCGGCTTTGGCAAGCCCGGGCGAGAACGACCCGCGGCGCTCAGGAGTTCCACAAGAAGAACCCGCGCGATGAGACCTTGGGGTCGTCGGACCGCGGCAAGGCTGTCCGACACACGGCTCGCGGGACAAGGCCGTGCCCTACGGCTTGATGGTGGCGCCAACGTGATGCGCCTCGGAGCCGATAGGCCACGCAAGTGAAGGGGAGGCCTGTGCGAAGCACCTCGGGATCGCCAGGCGGCACGCAGTCCACAGGCCTTGGAAACTGCGCCCTGCGGTGAAAACCAGCGTCCCCACGACGCTCAGCACATCAGGGAGCGCGCAACGGCGCACTTTACATATATCCCAATCTTCCACCGGCCAGGGCAGGCGGCGGAAGGGGGCGAGGCGGTCTATTTCGATATTCAATTAGGAACTGTATAAATGCTAGCGTGCCCCAGTACCAACTCACCCATCCCTCGTCGATTCTAGAAAAATCCCCAGCCCTCCGTTTCGATCCATATCGACGCATCAAACGTCAAACCAACTTAAACCTTTTCCAAATCATATGACTCTCTAAAAAATATTAATGCTCATTAATACTTGTAATATTTTAAGTGGTTAATAATAATTACTAATAATTATATTTCTATCGTACGTTTCCTACCTTGTTTCATTCAGAATACCTTCTTTCCGATGCGGTAACTAAACGCATAGTCTACTCTCTGACAGTTCTCCTGTCACCTTCATAATCTCTATTTATGTTTCATAAAAATTCCGAAAATGATTCTAAAATACTAATTAAATTAGGAAGTGACCTATTTGAGCAGTTGGGGTAGACTAGGAGGATCATTTTGATATGCACGAAGCCAGGTTTGGTTCAATAACCTCCGCGCAATTTGGGTGACAAGTTCCGTTCAAGTGGCATACTCTTTAGACTTGTTTCTTCGAAACCAGCTAACCAGGAGGCAGGATATGCTAAACAACCTACAGCTGAGAAGGTACATTATAGTTTTACATAAGTGTCATACTCTGGTGTATGTTATTTTGTTGGAAATGCGACAGTCATGTTGTACCGGTTATCTTGTATGGAAAAACATGTATTTATCCTAGGCAAATACGTAGCATCGCTACAATACCTACTCTATTATCATTGCTCTAAAGTTTATTTTCACTTGACTCTTAAGAAAAAAGGAAAAAATGTCTGCATTGCGATGCACAAAGAAAATCTCTGTCCCTTTCTAAAAGTTTCCATACATGAAATAAAAATTAAAAACCTTTTATTTTATGTTGTTTACAACAATTTAATTATATTTTTACCGGGAAACGCGAAAATCTAAATTTAGTTATCTGCCTCTTTATCGTTCGAATATGCAAAAGTGAGGATGATGATGATGAAAAGTGATAGAGAGGTTAGATAACGAAATTTCGTGTTTCGCGGTAGACCCCCAGATTGTGATGGATTGTGGTAGTGGCGCCCCCTACGCAGAGTTTCAAGTAATATTCCCTATTCAGGGAAATAGAATAATATTACGCCTCTAGCACGTACTGGGGGCTTACCGCGTAATTTCGTTTTCTGCCTCTTTATCACTCTTGCGTATTCGAGCGTTAGAGACTGATAACGAAATTTCGATTTTCGCATTTCGAAGTAGACCCTCTGAATTTGCTAGTGGACCCTACGCCGACTTTTGCGTAATATTCCCTTTTGCGTTTTATTTCGTGCATGGAGTTCAATATATTTTTTAAAATATGGTCAACATCCCTATTTTGTATATTCTGTATATGGCCTTATATAATAACATGTTGTAAGTATGCATCTATCCTATAAGTAAACTCTCTGGTTTATGGCATTATTTATAAACGCGTTACTGGCCTGAATTAGCTATGAATAGTTTTGATCTTCTCGTTTTGGTCTTTATCTCTCATTTTGACTTATGTATTTGTAAGAAGGATAAAACATATTAACTAAAGCTTAAAAAGTTTTATGACTAATTGAGAATGAATAGTTAGTGTTTATGGTTGAATGTTCCATATAAGACTATCCCGTTCGAACTTGCTTTATGACGGACTCTTTTTATGCCTCCTTACTTCGAACCTCCACAGATATTGTTTTTACTAAACGTCAGGTCAACCGCAGAAACCCCGACTAGTTTTAATCAGCAAAATCCTAACCACTTTTTTAATAATTAATATAATTATGTACAAGTATTAGTATTTCGGATACCCCAAAAACCTGTGTCTTAAAGTGGGCTATAATGGTTTGTACAAAATAAAACGAAAGAACATGTACATTAAATTACAATGAAACAACACAATAAATTGAATATAAACCAATCCAGTACTTACGGTGCACGGAAATCTCAACGCTACGACTACACATATTTCGTCGGCTAGAAGACTGGCGTCAACTAACAAACAAGTTGTTTTGTTGCTGTTTGCGAGCGAGAAAATTCGAATAATGGCGCGAACTTTTAAATTTTAGCAGTGTTTTAAGCTGTTATTTTATATTTTATCGCTTTGATTCACTTTACCGGATCCGAGACCGGATCCGGTGAATTTTGCCGGATCCGGTATCTTGAAAAATGTGCCGGATCCAGCCGGATTACCGGATCCGCCGGACCGGATTGCAATCCCTACATATCAGGTACCTTTTTTCTTAACCAAATACGTATACATTCTTACATAACAGAAGAATCCAGTAGGTACAGTCAGCGTCGTATAGTAGGTAGCATCCAAAGTATTCAAATAGTTCGGTACACCATATAATAGGTATGTATGGCGTACCGAACCATTTGAATAGGTACTTTGGATGCTACCTCCTATATGATGCTGATTGTACTTTAAGAATAGTTTGATTCCCGGTTCGTGGTAAGATTAAAAAGAAAATATTTGGATACATTTTTTAACTACCAATCTTTCACACAGTCATGGCGCACGCACGCACGAAAAGGTTGAAACAAATAAATATTCTTTTTAATTAACTATTTCTTTTTCTGCATTTTTCTGGCTCATCGGGCATAGAGTTGCCACAGTACATAGTATAATTACGACAGGTTAGAAATATTTGAATCGATGATTGAATAATGTCTTGGTTTTGTGTTCTTCAAAACGTACACTACAACATAGCTAAGAACGGTTAGGAAAATAATAACTTAAAATTCCCCGTGAAAGGTAATGATGAAAATACTGATAGAAATACTGATAAGTGTGTGGGGAGATTTAGGAATGTCATGACCTGACTGGACCAAACGCTGCATGGAGCGTCATGGAATTTCATGTCATTGCTAATGATAGTGTCGGGGCCGTAACAAACGCTGTGCTTAGTTGGAGAACAGTTTTCAATTTTCATATTAATTTTTTTGTGCCTCAAAATACTCGCATGTCATGCTGAATATTCGGTCGCCGAAAATTCGGTATTCGGCCAAACGAGCGGCTGAATATTCGGTATTCGGCCAAATTCACTATTCGGGGCATCTCTAGTATATATACATATATAATAACATGTATTATTGTGTGTGAAGACCATCTTGAGTCTTTGTAAGAGAAGGTTTTAGTACCTAAACATAAATTTGTAAGGTTCTTCCATCCTTAATATTTTTTTAAACAGGTAGGACTGGTTTTTGGGTCTGTTCATATAAACTTGTTTTTTACAAATTCAAAATTCCGTTAATAGGTACGTAATCAATTTGACTTATAATTCAATAGCATACTTAAGCAAAATCTTGATTTTAAGTTAGGTATTATTTTAGTGGACAACTTTTAGATATTGACACAGAATTTATACTTGGTCAAGCAAATCTTGTCAGTAGAAAAAGGCGCGAAATTCAAATTTTCTATGGAACGATATCCCTTTGCGCCTGCATTTTTTTAAATTTGTCGCCTTTTTCTACTGACAAGATTTCCTTGACCATCTACATTTATTCTACTACCATTAGTACTACGGTGGTACTATTATAGTACTACCGTAAAGAAAAGACACTTCCAACAAAACTGAAGTTTGATAGCGATTCAGGGACGAATCATGCCATCCATTTCTGATGTATAGCACTATCCCCTTTGGCTATTTGGGGTTGTCAAAATTCAAGTCATTATCTTATCCGTGGTCGTGCATTGTGCACGCAAAAGGACATCAAGTGGTGGCAACCCTAATATCTAGTATCCCCCTACTGGTTTTACTATTAAAGTAATAGTAACATCTTCTAGTAATAAGTTATCTTCTTATCTTTCACTAATCCGGGGCAGCATCGTTTGGTATTCTAGTTTATTACATAGGTACTAGGGAATGCAATCTCGATCTCGCAATTTCAAGATCTCGCGAGATCTCGCACGAATTTTCTAGATTCAATCCCGTTGACAGGAAATCTCGATTTTAGCAATCTCGGTCGGGATCTTGATTAATATTTTTGAGATATCGAACGAGATTGAAAGATTGATCCGTGTGAATTACTTTGTTTTGAGTAATCTTTTTGACCTTAGGTTCATGTTGTTCAGGCAGTGCAATTGTAGGTATGCGGCCGGCTTTAGCTGACGATAAATGCACTGTGGCGCGCTCTGTGCGGATAAATCGGACGAACTTAACGTACCCAGTCATAATTATTTATTATTTCTGCTCGCTTACCCTACATTTTTTTGTAAGTTGCTGAGTGCTTGTCAAAAATATCAACTGAGCATGTTACTGCCTATGCTTAGAATTTTGTAAAATTAAAAATAATTAATACCACTTTTTCATAATTACATGCAAATTAGAGCTACATACATATTATTAGTTTTTAGGGTTCCGTAACTCAAAAGGAATCTCAAATATATTTTTTTTATAATTTTATATGTAATAGTTTAGAAGTTATTTAACAAAATAGGCAAAAAATGACCATTCCCCCCCTTAACTCCGATACTACTGGGTCTAAAATTTTGAAAAAAATACACATAATAATTCTTCACCTCTAGATGACCTATTAGAAATCTACAGTCAAGCGTGAGTCGGACTTAAGAAAAAAAACGCGGTTGGGCTGGACACAGCCGTAATGGTTTACGTGAAACGTGGTGTAACGTCGTGAAACAGCTTTTGCGAAGGCCGAAGGCCGAGCTACGCGTAGGGTTGAAGGCCAGTAGCGTCCCCCAGAGACTTTTTGAAACGCACGGCCGAAGGCCGAGTTGCGGGAGGTTAGTGCTCTTCAAACACAGAACAATTATAGTACAAGTGTCTGAATGCGAAAGTCGAAGGCCCTGAAGGCCCGGAGCCTCTGACATGTGCATGCTTCCTGCAAAGGAGATCGTCGATTTTTTTCTATCTTTTGTTAAGCGATTGGGCCCGATACCTATAGATTACTGGAAAAACGTATAGGAAGTCTGCAATTAAGCGTGAGCCGGACTTAAGAATAAGAATTGCGGATAAGCTCTATCAGGGCCACAACCGCAATTGTTTACGTGAAACGTGGTGTGGACAGCTAGTGCGAAGGTCGAAGGCCAAGCTCTGCATTGGGTCGAAGGCCTGAAGCATCCGAGAGAGGTGCGCCTCCACGTAAGGTTGAAGGATGAGCTGTAGGAGGTTAGTGCTCAAACAGAACAAATAATAATAACAAATTATTGGTTTAAGTACGAGTAGCTAAATGAGAAGGCTGAACTACCGTATATCAGAGGGTCTACCGCAAACACAGAAGTTAGCAAATAGCGGAGATTTCTCTTTTACTCCAATGAAAGCGTAATTAGTGTGACAGAGAGAAATGCCAGCAATTTGCGAACTTCCATTTTCGCGGTTAGAGCCCTGAGGGGCTACCGCGATAATCCAAATTCGCAAAATGCGGGGATCTTTCTCTTTTACTCCAATGAAGGCGTAATTAGAGTAACAAAGAAAGATGCCCGCAATTTGCGAACTTCGATTTTCGCGGTAGTAGCCCTGTTATCTTGAAATAACAGAGATCCGCCTAACCCATGCAAAAAAATGTAGGCACTATGCTTAACAAAATACTTGAACTAAATTAAAAAAAAATATTGCGTAACTATCCTCTGATACATATTTATAGATTATTAACTATAATATAAAACCTTATACATATAAGATAAAATAAAATAATCTTATACATATAAGATATATTTTATTTTATATTTTTTATAGACGGGTATAACGCAAAATTTATTTAAAAAATTATTTATTTATATGTGTTCAAAACGCTGAAATTTTAAATATTATATCCTCTGATAGCTCAGTTAAAAATTACGGAAAAGCCGCCTAGAAGCCTAGCCAGCCGTGTGTGGAACAATTGAATGAACAGTTGAATGTACTTTAGAACTTCGCTTTGCTCGCTTGTTCGAAAATGTGAGCAGTACGGAACCCTTGGGACGCGAGTTCGACTCGCACTTGACCGGTATTTTTTTTAATAAAAGTAGTTTTTTTTATTAAATGTTGATTAATTTGAAGATCTTCAAAATAAAACATGACATAGGTAGGTACTCTAAATAAGTAGTATATACGGAATTCTTAGAGATTTTTGCTCAAAATAACATATTTTTAATAACTTCGTCAAATCTCGATCTCGTCGATATTAATCTCGATCTCGAAAGTGTGACGGTCGAGATCTCGAAACACCCTATCTCGATTCAGATTTTTCGTGCGAGATCTCGAATCGCCAATCTTGGTCCGAGATTGCATTCCCTAATAGGTAGGTACATACTTAGGTATTTGGTGGTTGGTATTTAGACTTAGATATAATTTATTGTAATGTTACATAAAATAAAAGGCATATAATGAAAACAAAAAAAAATGGGTTTTATAAAAATAAAAATGATAAATAACCTGACTTAGTGGTGGCCGCGATAGCGTAATATATGCATATGTTACCGGCCAAACGATTTTGGGTCAAACTAATTTGTCCTGAGCCAAACCAGTTTTGTCCAAGCACATTGAGAAAAACTGGGACGGCCTAGTTTTTCCTGAATAGGCCTTGATTTATAATCATTAGGTAATAAAAAAATATTTGCACAAAAAACGATGAAATTTAAATATTTGGATCGGTTTTCATAACAGGTAGATTTAGTAGGTACTTTAAATTCAATCCGGATTAAACTAGTTAAAAATCGCAGGTTTCACAAGTCTATCTTTCTATACTTTAGCAACCTTTAAATATTCTGTCAACAATTCAACATATTTTTTTCTACCTAGGTATATGGTTACATTTTTATACTACGGCGTCACTTTTAAAAGTAAAAGAAACTAGCCATTCGTACTTAAAAGGACTTGAAACCGGATTTCTCGATTGGGTTGAATCTTTCTTACATACAACTAATAACATTTCAATATGTGCTTGAATTTGAAAGGTGGGATAAATAAAAAAAGTTTTATTATTTTAATTGAACATTACAAATAACATGTTTTTGAACATAAGACTAGCTACATAAATTATTTTTAGAAAATTATAAAAAATACATTTTTTTCATATAAGTAAATATATAACAAGTATTATTATTGTATAATTTTAAATAATTTATGTTCCGAAATAGGCAATTTATGTATTCATTTATTTTTTTGGATTTTTTCAATGTTAAATCATATTAACAATATTGTACTCTTATTATAAGTTTAAACCCGCATCTTATTTTATCTACTGCATAACTTGGTATTTATGTCATATTATAAAATTACTGGCTTACCAATGAGCATAATTTTTATGATATATTACTTTTTTTTGATAGTTTGATTCATTGCACAAGTTTGTATTTTTGTTGTTTTATTAATTAACTTTAAAAATAGCTATAATGATTTAAATCCATATATATGTTGTTTAATAGCTAAACATTAATATATAATCAGTGTTTTATAAGTTGCAAGACCCCTACTTGTAATGCATGTCATAAGTTACAAAATGTTAGGTATTGGGTCCGGTGACTACCCAATGGTATAATTATTAATTGCTGTAATTATATACATCAATTAATATAATATTTAAATATCCAACGCAGGCCAGTTAGGCCAAGCAATAAGAAGTTATAGAGGGAAATGCTAGGAACACAATTTTTGACTCCGTAACTTTGTTTGGACTAGTTAGGAGGTGAACATATCAAAAGTCCCCGGCCGTAGCCCCGGTGCTGGGGGGTAGAAGGGGGGTAAGAAGGTCGAATTTTTCGGTTTTTCATTGATATCTAGGAAACTTTGCGTCTTAGCGACATGACTACTAAGACAAACCGAAAGCTGATAAAATTAGTTACAAGTTTTATCCAGTCAAGTTTTTCGATATCTTGAATAGTTTTTGAGATACCCACTCTTGAAAGTTTATTTAGGGCTTTCAATTTTATCTTGATATCTACATTAGTGAAGCTGCTAGGCCGTGTTTGGTATCATTTTCATATAAATCGGGGGTGCTGAATTCATTTTTGGTATCACATTGACACCATTCCTAAGAAAAAACATATAAACATTAAACAAATACTTTTTTTTTCAATTCGTCTTCACGCTTAAACCGCTCAACCGATAATTGAAATTTGGTATACAGATATATCGAGTCCCAAGACAGGACATAAGATACTTTTTATCTCAATAATCATCCTTTAAAGTTGTGAAATGGAGTATGGGGGGAATTCAACTTCGTCGACGAAACTGAATTCCTGAGGTTAATACTGCTTAAGGTAAGGTTTGAAGTCATGTTTGGTATCATTTTCATCTAAACACATATGTATACCATCCTAAATTTCATCTAAACCGGTTCAGCGGTTATTGACTCCCCATACAAATTTCCACCCCACTTTTCACACCCTCCAAAGATGCTTTTGGTTATAAAAACTATCCTATGTCCTGTGTCGAGACTGAAACTATTTCTATACCAAATTTCAACGAAATTGGTTCAGCGGTTTAAGCGTGAAGAGGGATTTTCAAAATTATATTTTTTTAAAATTTTGGTTTTACTTGGGAATAGTGTCAATGTGATACCATAAATGAATTCAGCAGCCCCGATTTATACGAAAATGATACCAAACATGGCCTAACAGCTTCACTGATGTAGATATCAAGATAAAATTAAAATCCCTAAATAAACTTTCAAGAGCGGGTATCTCAAAAACTGTTCATGATATCGAAAAACTTGACTGGATAAAACTTGTAGCTAATTTTATCAGCTTTCGGTTTGTCTTAGTAGTCATGTCGCTAAGACGCAAAGTTTCCAAGATATCAATGAAAAACCGAAAAATTCGACCTTCTTACCCCCCTCTACCCCCCAGCACCGGGGCTACGGCCGGGGACTTTTGATATGTTCACCTCTTAACTAGTCCAAATAAAGTTACGGAGTCAAAAATTGTGTTCCTAGCATTTCCCTCTACAACGTTTTTTGAGCATTCATTTCCTGAACTAAGTCCAATGGACGTAGCCATGCGGTAGAATGATATAGCAACATCGCTTGTTCCCGCTAACGCATAAATGCGTCCCTCAGACTGGCCCACGCTGGCCCAATATGTACAGGCCCCTGTAGGGGCCTTTAGGTGTAGCGGGGCAATCCTGATTGCAGGAAATTTCTACAAAATAAAATATCTTCCATCTTTTATATTATTAACAACAGTGCCATCTATGTCCAGATAGAGGAAAAGCTTGTTCACAATTGTTCACTATAGATGGTTTTGATAGACTGAACCCTCTCTGATCTACGCGGCTGCTTTGTTTTCGAAAAAATACCTATATAAAATACCTAATAGCTGAGAGTTGTCTCCTCAAATATTCTATAAAAATAGTGGTTTCGAATGTGTCTTTATAAGTTGCTCAAAGGTGAGTTGCATATTTTATGCCGCATGTAATTTTATGTTTAAATAGTGTTTTAGCGATAGTTTAAATAACCCCAATATATATTGAGATGTCGGCTAATTTCGACTTTCTGGTAGAAAAAATTACCCCTCCTTATTTTACCTATATGAAATTAAGCAAACACTAGTGATGTACACGATTAGAGGTTTTATCGATGCACTTACCTAAATAGCTCTTTTAAAATACTGACCCTGTAATAAAAGGACTATATTTATACATAAATAAACTGCTTCAATTTACAGATGGTCAAACCAATCTTGTCAGTAGAAAAAGGCGCCAAATTTTTTTTTATGAGACGATATCCCTTCGCGCCTACATTTTTCAAATTTTCCGCCTTTCTCTACTGACAAGATCTGCTTGATCAACTATAGATCCCGTACCGTACGCGCAGCGCCCAGCCTAACCACAGGAGCTCACGTTTGTTTTAGTAGTGCAAGTTCACTGTAACGAAACTTATTAAAAATAACAATTTTTGCGTTTTTATATAAAAAACTCATTTATACTCAACTTTTTTGGATGTGATTCTGAAAATATGAAACCTGGATGAACTTCACCTACTGTACATGTAGATAGTAGTTTTCGCTAGTCAAATTTGTACTTTAGAAGTTACCAGTCGAAATTGCCCCGCTGCGCCTTATCGAATATTTCATAATCTCATTAATATCGAACAGTGGTCCGTCAAATATTTGCAAAGGTCACAAGCTACGTCATACTATGCTCATTGCTCATCCGATGCGGCGTCATATCTAAGTATTCGAGATGACTGATGAGATATTTAAATTAGGGTTCCGGTTTTTTAATTCCCCTTAAGGTTGTTTTTTGCCCTTCTGATTGAATTAATTCGATGTTATTTCTACAAACAAGCGTGCGATAGTGTTGTGCGGGGTCAGTTATAGTCGGAGTAAGGTAAGAAGTATATATTGACGTTTACCTATGTGTTAACCCTTATATACCTGTATAAAAATTGTCTGTTTCGTACATTTTGGCTGGACTGATGATGATTATATATTTTGTATGTAGGAGTCCCATTTTTTTTGGGATTTCAGGGTTGGTCCCGTAGTAAAAGTGGTTCAGTCACTACGCAAAGTATGAACGGTGAATGGAAATTTCACCCTGATTAAAATTTAGCCAAGATCCACTTCGGGTCATTGCGCCACAGCAGTAGGTAGGTAAGTAAGTATAAATTTTATTAGGCGATGTAGTCGACTGCAGCAATCATTGCAGTGCGACATTACTGCCGACTCGACTGTATTACTGCTGCAATTGTTAAAATCGATGTTGCTGCCATGATTTATGAGTTTGCGGCAGCGATGCATTCGGCTAGTAACGATGATGTAACTGCAGTCTGTTTCCGAGCGGTACCTTTTCTGTGGCCTGACCTTAACTAATAGGAGAGAAAACCATTTCCAAATTATTTACCACTAAATAATAGATATATATATAATATTTTAGTAGGTATCCTCGAGCGCACGTTGATGTCGTATGTACTGTAGTAGTGATAAAAATGTTTATTCATTTTGTTTGTCCATGTAAAAACTACACAAAACCTCTGAAATACAGTTTTATAAATACGCATACACACCTCACATCACAATCACATCATAAAAAAATTATAAACATTTGGCCCGGTTATTATGTTAAATGGTTGAATGAGATAGATTGACGGTTTTTAAGTAAGTAATTTAAAATAAAAAGTACGACAAATATAAAATTACGTAGACGGTAGGGCAGGCTCATTCCTAGGCCAAAGAATAGGCATAGCTATTCAGCGTGGGAATGTAGCCAGTCTTATGGGCACCCTTCCGCAGGGGACAGATCTGGGGGACCTAAGGTAGGTGGGTAAGTTTTATTAATTAATGTTATTAGTTTTAGTTTTAATTTATTTAGTTTATACTTAATTTTAATAATAGTTTGTATAAGTTTTGTTATTGAATAAATTACTAATTTATTTACTTACCCGTAGACGGTTGAATTTTCTAGTTATTTAAAGCGTTTAGAACTTTTCAAAGCAAATGATTTGACGTGTTTATGGGCTCAGTAGTCTAACATTAAGTATAACTAACTTAATAAATATATCGTCGATAAATAACCGTCAAGCTTTTTATGTTGTTAGCTTATGTCTATGAACATTTGTTTACCAACATAATCAAGTGTATGTAGAGAGAAACTAGAACTCGAGAGTTTACCGGACGGATCAGTTTTTTAGAATTATGTACATAGAATATTCGTAAAGTGACTCAAAACAAATATTGACGGAGGATAATCAAACATACTTAAACCTTGCAGTTATGATATTAATGTAAAATAATATATCGAGTAAATATGACCAAAAATGAAGGTTAATATCAAAACATAATGTATTTTTTCTTAATTTATGTATGTATTGTGAGCGCTGGTGGCCTAGCGGTAAGAGCGTGCGACTTGCAATCCGGAGGTCGCGGGTTCAAACCCCGGCTCGTACCAATGAGTTTTTCGGAACTTATGTACGAAATATCATTTGATATTTACCAGTCGCTTTTCGGTGAAGGAAAACATCGTGAGGAAACCTGCATACATCTGCGAATAAATTCAAAGGTGTATGTGAAGTCCCCAATCCGCATTGGGCTAGCGTGGGGACTATAGCCCAAGCCCTCTCGCGCTCGAGAGGAGGCCTGTGCCCAGCAGTGGGACGTATATAGGCTGAGATGATGATGATGAATGTATTTTTATAAATACACACATCGCACAAATAAATAGCACATCGTCTCCGTTGGCTGGGCCACCTCGAAAGAATGGGTGAAGATCGTGCTGTAAAGAGAGCATACTTGGGTCGACCGACTGGACGCCGTCCTATAGGTCATCCTAAGTAACCGTGGGCGGATAGAGTGGAGGCAGATCTCCGGGAGCTCGGCGTCAGTGAAAACTGGCGTGAATCCATGCAGGACCGGGTAAAATGGCGTGCTCTTGTGTTGGAGGGCAAGACTCATTTTTTTGGGTCGACGTGCCAAACTAGTAAAGTAAGTATTTTTATAAATAAATATTATGTGACAATCTTACACAAATCCGCCTAACCTCACATTAAGCTCTATAAGGCTGGTGTTGTGGGTTAGTGTACTTAGTCTAGTCACTACGAAAATATACTTTAATACATTGAAAACTTTCATAACCTGGGACCAAATATTTTTGATAAATGCCCGTACCATGCACCCGGGAATCCCGGGATGCATAAGCAAGCATGCTATGAGTGACCTGCCTACGAAGCCGTAGGCAGGTCACTATCGATCGACTGTATCGACTAGGCTAGGACACCGTTTATTTCATGTACAATTGTAGTAGACGTAGGTAAATGTGTCGAATTGTGGCGCAGTCATCCTTAAAAGCAATCAGTTTAGTATGTCTCCTTTCTCCGCCGCTCCTTCAAATAGAGTATGCATTCTGAAGTGTTGCCGCTGGTGTGTTTGGCTGAGGTTTTGAATTCAACTTTAAGCTTTCTATGATCAAAGTTGGCTTTCAAAGCTCCACTTTACTCGTAATATGTGTAACCGGTGTAAGCAAAGGCACTCCCACTTGCAGTGGCGTATTGGAATTTACACTACAGTGTAAAGAGAGGCAATAAATATTGTCGATGCCGTGGTCAAGTATATGACGTTATTCATAACACGCTAAATACTAACCTCAATTATGCCGAAAAACGTAATGTGAAGACCAAAAAAACTACAGAAATCAGAAATTATTTATTTGCATTGATACAGTATGGGGATGTTACAATATGGTGTTACAGATCATGTACCTAGCTTAAGGTATAAAAAAAAAGGTAAAAAGGTAAGGTAAAGGTAAGGTTAAAAGGTATTTGTTTAAAGTGTATATGTTTTTTCTTAGGAATGGTGTCAATGTGATACCAAAAATGAATTCAGCACCCCCGATTTATACGAAAATGATACCAAACTCGGCCTAGCAGCTTCACTAATGTAGATACTTATCAAGATAAAATTGAAAGCCCTAAATAAACATTCAAGAGCGGTTATCTCAAAAATTATTAAAGATATCGAAAAACTTGACTGAATAAAACTTGTAACAAATTTTATCTCTTAGTAGTCATCTCGCAAATTTTCCAAGATATAAGTGAAAAACCGAAAAATGAGACCTTCTTTTCCCCCTCTACCCCCCAGCACCGGGGCTACGGCCGGGGACTTTTGATATGTTCACCTCCTAACTAGTCCAAACAAAGTTACGGACTTTACGGAGTCAAAAATTGTGTTCCTAGCTTTTCCCTCTATACATTCTGGTTGGCCTACAAGTTAAGAATTAGGTATGGACACAGAATAATATACTACTACCGTACAGACAGGAAACTTACTACAAAACCGAAGTTTGACAGCAGTTCAGGGACGAATCATGCTGTCCCTTTGTTATGTATGGTACTATCCCTTTCGGCTATCTAGGGTTGTCAACAGTCAAGTAATTATCTTATCTGTGTTTGTTCACGCAAAGCGACTTCAAGTTGTGTCAACCCTAATAATTGCTCGGAGCAATGCTGAGCCGAACGGAGCCGAGAATGCCCGAAAGGAAGAGATTCGCAACCCTGATATGGATCTGATCTGTAAGTATCAAAAATACCTAGTTCTCGTAAAACGCAAGATTTACAGAAAAGGTACCTAAATTTACTAGCCATTTACTTTACTGACACCATAATCTTGCACTAAGTAATACGGGGCATGGCACACAACTAAGTAATTCTATGTGTCACCGTTGTAAACATTTGCAAACTGCATTGTAACGAAGTTAACATGATACAGATACATACATAATTACATAATTATTATCTTCATCACGCACTTAATCTGTAAGATAGGTACAATTGCCATCAGATATATTGGAGCGGCCAAGGTGTTCACAATATCCGAACGCGCACTCTAACGCCCTGACAATAGAGGCGTGTTCAGATATTTGTGAACACCTTGGCTGCTCCGATATATCTGATGGCGACTGTACACGTGGAAGTGCGGTCTGGGAATGAACTTTACTGTACAAATGTACAAGGTCAAATATGCGGCCAAAGTGCAAACATTTAGTATACATTGCCGGCCAAACCCGATTTCGGTCCACACCGGTTCTTACGGAGACGTATAAATCGTCTGCATTATTAGGATGACTATTTTTAGGGTTCCGTACCTAAAAAGGAAAAACGGAACCCTTATAGGATCACTCGTGCGTCTGTCTGTCTGTCTGTCCGTCTGTCACAGCCGATTTTCTCCGGAACTACTGGACCAATTAAGTTGAAATTTGGTACACACATGTAAGTTTAAGACCCAAATACGGACATGTAACGTAAACAAATGAATTTTAAACATGGGGGCCACTTTTGGGGGGTAAATGATAAAATTAAAAAATAAAGTGTTTCAAACTATATCATGTTACATATCAAATGAAAGAGCTTATTGTAAGGATCTCAAATATATTTTATTTATAATTTTTGAATAAACAGTTTAGAAGTAATTCAAGAGAATAGGCAAAAAATGACCATTCCCCCCCCCCCTTTATCTCCGAAACTACTGGGTCTAAAATTTTGAAAAAAATACATCAAATAGGTCTATACCTATAGATGACAGGAAAACCTATTAGAAATGTACAGTCAAGCGTGAGTCGGACTTAATTACTTAGTTTTTGGTCCGACCCCTACGGATTTTTTAAAGAGATTTCACTCACGTTTCACATAAAAAAATACATTTTATAAAATTGTGTAATGTACGGAACCCTTGGAACGCGAGTCCGACTCGCATTTGGAAATTCCTTTACCTTTTCGCACGCCTATTGTACAACGTAACGTACAGTACATATGGCCCTTTAATTTTTTGACATAGGCACGTACTCGTATTGTCCTTGATCCCGCCCTAAGTAGGGCGGTAAAGTAGCAAGCTTCATATGCCATCATCATCATCATCTCAGCCATAAGACTGAGTCTGAGTCACTGCTGAACATAGGCCTCCCCCTTGGACCTCCATACGTGCCGGTTGGAAGCGACCCGCATCCAGCGTCTTCCGGCGACCTTAACAAGGTCGTCTGTCCATCTTGTGGGTGGACGCCCTATTACGCTGCGCTTGCTAGTCCGTGGTCTCCATTCGAGCACTTTTCGACCCCATCGGCCATCTTTTCTGCGTGCAATGTGGCCTGCCCATTGCCACTTGCTAATCCGGTGGACTATGTCGGTGACTTTAGTTCGTCTAACGGATCTCCTCATTTCTGATTCGAACAGTCTGGGCTATCAAAAATCGCTGCAGTCGTAACTTGGTCTAACTATATTAAGGTAAATTAAAATAAGTTTTTCATCACACTTGCATGAAACAAAGCTAAGTATTTCATACTGACGTAACGGGCGTAATAACCCATTTTATTTCCTAGGAAATAATATATTCTATGCCAGGTATACCTTTTAGCCGAATAATGCCTTCTGTGAATGTGGAAAAAATGTTAGTAAATGTAACATTTTAATTTGTCCTTTTGTTTTGGCTTGTTCTTTGTTTGTTTGTTTTGGCCTTATTTATAGGCCAAGTTTACATTTTTAGTTTAGAGATAGTTTGTATTATAATTTTTAAGCTAATTTAATGTTTTATATTTATTTAATAGTAGGAAAAATTTGAAAACTAAAGTCATGAAAAGTCTGTGCTGCCTTTGTGGTATAGGGTTATCTATTAACTTTCATTATTAATAAAGAAGATTTTACAACATTATATTTCCAGTTTATTTAATTCTTCGATCCGTGATATAGCTATAGTGCATATAATAGTAGAAAATAAATAAAATGGAACTTAAAACAATCCATGCTAAATTATTGCCATGTCTACGTCAAAAATGTGACAGTTACGAAGGAAGCGGAGCTCTCAATAATTTACTACAACTTCTTGTCGGACTATACCTCGATTTACATTTTTGCCCATAAAATGATAGAACCGAAGAGCCGTTAGAAGTAATTTGGTGTCGTTGCCAGTAGCCTATTTTATAAAGCTACAAGTTACAATTTACAAGCGGAAGTCTCTTTCTAACCCTATGTGTTAGAACGAGACTTCCGCTTGTAAATTGTAACTTGTAGCTTTATAAAATAGGCCACAGGTCGCCTAGTCACGTTGCGCGGCGCGTGGTCTTTGGACTACTTGGCATTAATCCTTGCCGTCATTAATTAATACCACCACTTCTTGGTTGGTTGTAGGTTGAGTTTACTGTTGCTTGTAATGGCTCTTCTACACGATGGGCCAACGCCGGCCACTCCAAGGGACGCATTTATGCGTTAGAGGGAGCAAGTGACATTGCTATCTCATTCTACCGCATAGCTGCGTCCCTTGGAGTGGCCGGCGTTGGCCCATCGTGTAGAGGAGCCATAAAAGGTTTTCATATTGAACGCGGATCCGCACGCCGCTTTGGTGTGATAATCGCATAAATATTTGGTGTTAATGTACATACAAATACGCTAGCCATACATGACGCGAATACATGCGCCAATATGCCACAGTATTTGAACTTACAGCAACATGCGAATGACAGGACGATCGACACTACTGGGCTATAACCGCGAAAATCGAAGTCCGCAAATTGCGGGGATTTTTCTCTGTCACTTTAATTACGCCTTCATTGGAGTAAAAGAGAAAGATCCCCGCAATTTGCGAATTCCGGTTTTCACGGTAGCCGCTCTGATGCGACTGTAGCAGCAGTTATAATTATTTTATTAAATTTCATTTCATTTCAAACTTAATAATACCCACTTCTGCTCCTCAGAAATACGAATTGTGTGGTCTGGGGTCCGTTTCTCAAAAGCTTGTAACTTGTAATACAAGTGGAAGTCCCTTTCTAACAAAAGCTGTCAAAAAGTGACATCCGCTTGTATTACAAGTTATTGAAAGACGGGCCCCTGATATCAAATTAAAATAACTACCCACAACAAGCAAGATATTTGGAAAACTAAGACATCTCTAACCTTTACCATAATTATTGGGGAAGGTTTACTGCCGTATTCGAACTTCAAGATATTCACAAGAGACGACACGTACTAGATCCATTCTAGATACGTTATAGTTTAGATATCAACTAGTTCTCTTTTGCAGTGTAATTCAGGCCACCAATGTCACTTTTACGTTAGATAGAGTAAGATATTTATAAGATGTGAATTGGATCTCTAAGTCATATCCTGTGGAAATCGTTCAAGAGTATCTCCAGAATCGCGCAAATGTCAAATTTGACAGGTTAGATCTTAAACGTATCGTTATCGTATCTTGGTGACGTCTAAAAGATATCTAATAGATGTCTATTTCAAAATCCGAATCAGGCCCTTAGGTGTATAAATTGTTAACCCGTGCGAAGCCGGGGCGGGTCGCTGGTATATCAATAAAACGCAATAAATTAATCATTTTCTGGGCTTGTTGTGGTTTGTTTAATGTGGTTGCGTCACTTTTGTTTGCAATGTAAAAAAATATACCTACAAATGTAGCAACTATAAGCAAATATTCCGAGCTCATCTTGAGGTAATCGAGCAAATAAGATAAATACCCGAGGGTCTACCGCGAACATTGAAAATCGAATGGTTTCTTTCGCTCGATTAAATTGTAAACTTGCTGCATCCCCTTAAATTGTCAACAAGACATAGATTATATGCACAGGAGGCAACATAACCTTTGACCGTCTATTGGCATTTTTTTCTGAAACAGAATCATTAGCACTATTGAGGTGCTATCAGGAGGCTTTAGCTCATGACTTCATGACATTACCTACACGTTTTTAGGGTTCAGTACTCAAAGGGTAAAAACGGGACCCTATTATTAAGACTCCACTCACCGTCTATCGGTCTGTCTGTCTGTCAGTCTGTCACCTGTTACGATTTCATGAATCGTGATATCTAGACAGTTGAAATTTTTACAAATTATGTGTTTCTGTTGCCGTTATAACAACAAATACTAAAAAGTACGAGACCCTCGGTGGGCCAGTCCGACTCGATCTTGTCTGGGTTTTTTTTCTTAATGGGTCAAACGATGGATGAGCTGCTACGATAAATTTTATTCAATTCATTCTCCATAGGGGTGAAATGAATACAAGAAAACATATATAACTCGCACTGTATAATATGTAGATTAGGTACATTTATAGCTACTTTAGCTACTAATATCAAATTATTTTCAACTTAGATTCATTATCATCTTCCTCGCGCTATCCCGGCATTCTGCCACGGCTCATGGGAGCCTGAGGGCCTACCGTGTAAACCGAAATTCGCAAATTGCGGGGATTTTTCTCTGTTACTCAAATGGCGGCCTAATTAGAGTGACAGAGAAAGATGCCCACAATTTGTGAACTTCGATTTTCGCGGTTATAGCCCTGGGATCTGCTTTGCATTTAATCCCGAGAATTAGCGTAGGCAATAGTTTTTACGAAAGCGACTGCCATCTGATCTTCCAACCTTCCATTTGGTAAACTAGACCTTAGTCCGGTTTCCTCGCAATGTTTTCCTTCACCGAAAAGCTACTGGTAAATATCATACATATATATATTTCGTACATAAGTTCCGAAAACTCCATTGGTAGCACCCGGGGTTCGAACCCGCGACCTCCGGATTGAAAGTCGCACGCTCTTACCGCTAGGCCACCAGCCCTTCCAACTTAGATTTATCTCTTCAAATTAAAATTTTTAAAGTTAACATAAAAACTAACGCGAATTATTAATTTAAGGTTAGTGAATATAGTTATATGCATCTCTTCCTCCTCTATGACACTAATTCATACAAGAAAGTTTATTAAATAGGTACGTACTTAATTTTTTGTAACAACTATATTGTCCGAGTCGAGGCTCGAACTACGGAGTGAGAGTGACTGACTCATCTTAAATGACTATGTGGGAGCCCCGTAGGGGAATTCGAGGGTCAAGTAAACGATTTTAGCGTGAGTCGTGGCAAAAATGTAAAAAATGACGGAGTGTCAAAAGTTTTTGTCTGTTGTAAATTGCAAACTATAAGAAAAATATTACACAAGCATTATCTAAGTAATCAAAGGACATATCTTGGATTTAAAACGAACTTTTAATTTCGGACGTAGACAACATGAACCTTTTTACAAGAGATTTTTAAGGTTCTGTACCTGAAAAGGACAAAACGGAACCCTTATAGGATCTCTCGTGTGTCTGTCTGTATGTCTGTCTGTCTATCTGTCCGACCACTCCCTCTATATCTCCGAAACTACTGGGTCTAAACCCAGTAGGTCTAAAATTTTGAAAAAAATACACAACATAGTTCTTTACCTATAGATGACAGGAAAACCTATTAGAAATGTGCAGTGAAGCGTGAGTCGGACTTAATTACTTAGTTTTTTATCCGACCCCTACAGGTTTTTTAAAGACATATCATTCGCGCTCGACATAAAAAAAAACATTGTTAAAAATTGGGTAATGTACGGAACCCTTGGAACGGGAGTCCGACTCGCAGTCGACCGTTTTTTTAGCCTTGGAAGGGCAAGTTACTTGTTAAGTGAAGAAAAAGTACCCAAGACATGTGGGATTTCCCTACATTACACGTACCTGTGGCGGCTATATTAACCGGACCTCTGGCTATTCAAATAATCAGGAGAAATAATAAAATTAACACGTCTCGGAACGATCGATGGAAAAACTTGTAAGAGAACTGTTCATACCGTCATTTTTTTGTCTGATTGATGAGCGCAAAGTATCGAGTAAAAAATTGATTACGCTGGGTAAAAATTTTTAAACTTTACAATGAACTGTGTCGGGAAAAACCCTTCTGTAGAGTACTTGTATAACTTCAACATTAATATTTTCGCAAAATGTAGAGTTACAAGAAATTATATGTAAAATCTAAAAGATACAGATAAAATATAAATTTCCTGGTAAGTAAATGTAGGTAATAAATAAATACCTATATATACAAGTTATTAAAATAATAAATTAATAATATAGCCTATATACGTCATACGTCCCACTGCTAGGCAAGGGCTCCTCTCAAGCATGAGAGGTTTTGGGCTATAGTCCCCACGCTGGCCCAATGCGGGTTGGGGACTTTACTTCACATACACCTTTGAATTTCTTCGCGGATGTATGCAGGTTTCCTCACGATGTTTTCCTTCACCGAAAAGCTAGTGGTAAATATAAAATGATATTCCGTACATAAGTTTCGAAAAACTCATTGGTATGAGCCAGTATTTGATCCCGCGACCTTTAGATTGAAAGTCGGACGTCAGATCCACTCGGACACCGCTTAAACTTTTACCGCTTCTTTGTTTTATTTAATTTAAGTTATTAAAAATAATTTTAAATTAAATAAAACATTTTAAATAGACTGATATCTTCCCTGCTTCCCATTCGTTTTGTAACATATCTCAGTAGTGCACTGGACGCAGACAGACGAAAGGGTTTAGGTACCTGTACAGATAGACAGATGGCGAAATAAATGTATTGCACCTACAAAAAAATTGATAACTAAGACATTCATACACACAGGTCCAAAATATAACCCTTCCTTGATTTTGCCAGAGTCAGATACCTAACAATACAAATATGGTAACGCCAAAAATTTTAACCTAAAGTCATTTTTTTTATTCGGTAGACTAAAATGACATTTCATAGTATGAACGTAAAATGTCATTTCATACTATGAAATGTCATTTTAGTCTACTGAATAAAAAAATAGACTTTAGCATACGAAATGTTAAATAGGTAGGCTCAATTTTCTTTTCTACATATAATATATTTGTAGACCAGAGAGTTTATAGAACGTGGGATTGATAATGGCATGTTATAGAACCGGTATTTGCCTATACTTCCTACGTTCCGACGGCAATAGATCAAAACCTTCATTCATTTTTCTACCGGTACCGTATGGCTCTTAATTATGTCACGTTAAATGGAAACGTTTAGATTAAGTACCGATATGTTTGGAGCCGACGTAGCTTAACATGTTAACACAATTTGTATGTTAAGACTAATACATGTATAGGTATATTATATTATATCGCTTACAATATTAGAGGCTAACCGCATACTTACAAATATTTTATCATGTTTATATTTAGGACCGAAAATTATAGAATCTTGGTTCATAGTGCATGTTTGTTGAATTGTTTTTATAGCTATTAATATTATCGTTCTGATGGAACATAGAGGACATCAAGTTGTGCAGGGAAGAGCGGGAGGTGACAAGGCTAGAGGAAGATCGCCAATGAGATGGACCGACCAATTCAAAGCCAGTGTGTGAAAGCAGCTCTACGGGAGGAATGGCGACGACGTGTCGTTAAAAAAGTCGCTCAAAAGTCTACATAGTGGCCTCGACCACTCTGTCAAGAGTGTAACGAAGAAGAAGAAGAATTATCATTCTAGAAAAAATGGTTTTAGGTTAAAAAAAATTCAAGCTTGTTCTTAATAGTTTAGATTTACAACTGGACAAAGCTACAACCCCAATTTTTTTTAAATATATTCCAATAACTTATCTATTTTTATGATGTTTGTGTTTTATGTTCTGATGAACTTGCTAATTAAAAAAAAATTAAAAAAGGGAACCGCCTTCAAAAACAAACCCATTAAAAAGCATTAAATATTTTTTATATACCCCACCCATATTCTTATCCAGTCGCTATCCCGTCGTAAAACAAATTTCTGCCAAAAAGTAAGTTAAACTTATAAATTGAATTAAAAGAACTTCTCCCTCTTCCTCAGCGAGTATGATTCTTGGGGATGGTTTAGGTGTATAATTTGTTAACCCGTGCGAAACCGGGGCGTGTCGTTATAGTTAAGATATAAGAATAACTTTATCCTCAGAGGAAATAATCGCATAAAAACCTGCATGCATACCTACGTATAAGCTAATACATTGAGAAAAATTGAAAATTATAGGTTTTTGTAAATATTTTAGTGCCATAAGGAAACTCTTTGATTAATCTTCTTGGTGTAAAAAAGTGATGTCAAGCGGGCAACAGCGGCAGCTCTGCCCTTTTTGACTTTGCCCTGCCATGAGTGTTTCATGCCACCGCATACAAGAAATTAAACGTTTACAAGAAATAAAAGTTAAGTTTAAATTTTCATTTCTCCATACGAAATTTATAGATAGGTATTAGGTATCCACTTTCTGTCAGCACATTCATATGCGAGGCAATCCCGGTCAAACTCTGCTTGGAGCAAATTAATAGGGAATATTACGCGAAACTCTCATCTCATCTCATCTCATCTTGCACATCTTTTAAACCTGATTTTAACTCAGAGAGTGGTCCCTCGGCAATGGACAGAGTCAGACATTATAATACTCTACAAAAAAGGAGACCCGGCCGACATTTCTAACTACCGACCTATAAGCCTTATGTCGAGTATTTACAAATTATTCGCATCATGTCTACAGAGAAGGCTTTCTTCTACAATCGAAAAACATATACCCATAGAGCAAGCGGGCTTTCGAAAAGGATTCTCTAGAATGGATCACATTCAAGTCATCGAACAGCTTATGGAGAAACATATAGAATTTAATAGCGTCATGTACATAGCTTTTATTGATTTTCAGAAAGCTTTTGACACTATATCCCATGAAGCCATATGGAAAGCACTGTCAGATTACAACATTCATAATACATACATAGATATTCTAAAATACGTATATAACAACTCTACAAGTAAAATTAAGCTCGAAAACACAGGTAAAAAAATAAGGATAGAAAGAGGAGTAAGACAGGGGGACCCGATATCACCGACTCTATTCATTGCCGTCTTACATAACATCACTAAATCGCTTAACTGGAGAAATAAAGGCATCCAAATCGACGGGAAAAGCTTAAACCATCTCTGCTTTGCAGATGATATCGCAATATTTTCGAACAAGTCAGAAGAAATACAGGATATGATGCAATCACTACAAACGACGAGCAAATGTATCGGCCTCGAAATGAATATCAATAAAACCAAAATAATGACTAACGGAAGAAGAGACAAAATATATATCGATACAGAAGAAATAGAATATGTAGAGAGCTATATACTCGTATATTTAGATAAGGAAATCTCATTCGATAAGAACAGAGGAGTTAAAGAACTGGACAGAAGAATAACAAAAACATGGAGCAAATTTTGGAGCCTAAAAGAGGTCCTAAAAAGCAATCTTCCAATAAGTCTAAAGAAAAAAGTTCTAGACACTAGTTTACTGCCGTGCTTGACCTACGGCTGTCAGACTTGGCCCCAATTTCACATCGGTGACAGGTGCGACGAATTGTAAAATCACTGTTGCTGACGTCACAGGCATCCATGGGCTACGATTACCACTTACCATCGGGCGGGCCGTATTCCTGTTTGCCACCATCATTGTATTATTTAAAAAAACTTTATTATATCGGAAAAAAACAGATATTTCTCTTGCTAAGTTTATGACAATTGTCACAAGAAACACTACAATTGTCACGAAATTCCGACATATAACTCATTACCTGTCAAGAATTACCTACAATTCTTCTAAATCTTTGACAATTGTCAGAAACTTCGCAGGAGAAATATCTGTTTTTTTCCGATATAATAAAGTTTTTTTAAATAATACAATGATGGTGGCAAACAGGAATACGGCCCGCCCGATGGTAAGTGGTAATCGTAGCCCATGGATGCTTGTGACGTCAGCAACAGTGATTTTACAATTCGTCGCACCTGTCACCAATGTGAAATTGGGGCTTGGACTTACACCAAAGACATAAGACACAAGTTGGACACAAGATTCAAACTTGCCAAAGAGCCCAAGAAAGAAGCATACTAAACTTAAAAAGACTAGACAGAGTGAGGAACACAAAAATAAGAGAGAGAACGAGAGTCATCGACGCATTAGAACACTGTCTGAAAATGAAATGGCAATGGGCAGGCCATATAGCGAGAATGAGCGACCAAAAATGGACCAAACGTGTGACACTTTGGAAAGGGCCACAAGGAAAAAGAAAACCTGGCAGACCAACCACAAGATGGGTCGATGACGTCACCGGCACCATACCGCACAAATGGCAAGAGGTAGCGCAGGACCGCTCAGAATGGCGGAGGCTGGGGGAGGCCTTTACTCGCGAAGAGCTCCACCAATCATAGTAATTAAGTTTTTCATTTTAATATCAATAATTTTAATTAGGTATGTTAGCTATATTGTTATTTTTTAAGTTATTTGTTCATATTGTGTGGAATTAAAGGCTTTTTTATTTTATTTTATTTTATTCTCTTTATTTATTTTCCATCTTAGATTAGGTATTTTTATAATATGAATATAAAAGTAAAATACAAAAACACTTACAAAACAATAAAAATACATATAAACACATTATAAAAAACCTAACCTAGGGTGCCGCCAGCAGCGGGGCAAGGCCCAAGCTACCGGTGGTCAGGGCTGCAGAGAGAGGAACCGACGTACTATCCGCGCCGTGTCCAAGATCACCGCCTTCTGCATCTGTCCCTTGATCCAACCACCTAGCGAGAGTCTCTTATTTTATTTATTATTACGCTAAACTCTGCGTAGGGAGCGCCACTACCACAATCCATAACAATCTGGGAGTCTACCGCGAAACAAGAAAATCGAAATTTCGTTATCTAACCTCTCTATCACTCTTGCATATTGGAGCGATAAATAGGCAGATAACTAAATGTAGTTTTTCGCGTTTCCCGGTAGGCCTTTGTTAACTAACCACCTTGATGCATTTACGTCATATTTTTTTGTCTGTGAAAACTTGCCAAACTTACAAAACAGTTTAAGGCACCGTATGTATAAGTTACTCTATGGTTTACTGTAGACACTAGTGCTGCACTCTGGCGGCAGAACATTGCAGTAATATCCCCTATTAATACAGAATTGTCAAACTATACTTTTGTAGACATAATTGGCATTGCGTCTTTGTATTTGTGGAACGTCCCGGTTCTTCTCAAAAGCAATAGACTAGTTTGTTCGTCGCACGTCGATAAGCTCTCATATTTAAACTTCTTACTTAGTGTCAAATTAAAAGCATAAAAACAAAACAAAAAAATGTCACTTGCATCGAGTAACACATGTCTAACAATTGATTACACCTTTTGCGTGAAAAATATTGTATCGTCACAGCGGTTTTTCTGTTGCTTCTAATAGGAAATAACGACGAGAGTCGGAGTCGTACTCTGGACAGCGTTGCACCCGTGTCGGTTATCGGATTACAGCCGGCAATCCGCGATTAAACACGTTATGGGAGTTTGATGCTGCGAAGTCCTTATCTCGTAGTGACGTCAGGGGCAGCCATATATACGGCGGCGTGCCGCGCGCGCGCTCATTATTAGTCCACAATAGACCCGCGCAATCGCCCGCGCCGCCAGTTCGCACGACAGATCTAGATCGCTGCGCACGGTGCTGTATCCATAAAATATTATTGAATTATTGCACCAGTGCCCTGAGTGAACATTTCTGTGCCGGAGCATTAATAAAGCTGGTAAGATTTAGATTATACTTATTGATTAATCAGAACATAGAACATTATAGGTATTATTATTGTTAGAACATTTCGGTAGTCTAGTTTAATTAACGTTCATTATCCTTATTTCTTTAATGGATCTTTCAATTAATCAATAATTGTTAATATACTGCTCTGCGATTAAAACTAATTCATGCAGTGTTTTATCTAGTCTAGTAGCGCTTAGATAATTGACGAAGTAAGGTACATACCTACATACTTTGCCATGAAGTACCAAAGCAGGCAGTCTAGATTAAAATACTTACAGGCAATAAACATTCCTGCCATAATAGTGATTCATTTGGAAAAATATAAACGGATGTAGAATCCGGATCCTTCTTCATGCTTACAGAATTGAACAATTAGGTAAATAAACAAATCTCAATAGTTTTATTCTTAATAGTTTAGATTTACAACTGGACAAAGCTACAACCCCAATGTTTATTAAACAATAAATATGTTTATTTTGTGATGTTCGTTACTTTAGAAGTAGATAAATATTTTAATTGAAAACTTGCCAATTTAAATTTACACGAACTAAGGAATATGACATTGACATGACAAGCGAAATGGAAAAAAAAACATAATTATTGTTTACTATTTTTTACTGAACAAATGGTATAATTGGCGTTCATAACATAACATAAATCAGTCAAAAATGGTTCAAAAGATTCTCATGACATCTACAACCTGTTAACAAAGATGGAAAATCAGTCTATCTAGGTGTCGTCCTTGCGAAAATTCTTCCCTCGAGTTTTCTCGGTCACCCAGATATTGTTTACTAACAATAAACTTGAGATGAGGAAAACAGTCGTCAAATGGATAGCATTGATATTAATTGCTTTACCTAGATTGCTCAACATTTATCTAGCAAATAATGACTGGCTCTGAGAACCGTATTGACAATGATGTCTTGGTCTTAAATCGTTCTTAGAACTTGCTTACAGGTGACAGACAAGTTCTTTGTGTCTCGGAAAGTAGTGTCTATGCAGAATGTGTCGAGAAGCGGACAATACCATAGCAAATCCTAAGTACAGATTTCTATGTGAAAGTCCAAATCGTACTGTATATCTGTATGATTGTCATGGACCACATATGTCGTGTACTCTTCGTCACGGTGCTTTATATGTCATGTCTTTTGTCTTTTAGCTTCATTGTCGTTGTCTTCTGGCAATAGACATGCGTTCTAAGTTCGATCTTTATATCGATATCGGTAGACATTGGCATTATTCATAAACGCATTACAATCCTCAATTAGCTTCGAATAGTTTGTCTTTATCGGTTAATTTGACCTATGTGTATAATTTAACTAATTCAGCGTCGTAAAGTTTTATAGTCCTATTTCAAGTTTTACAAAAAAAATGGGATCAAAAATTAATTAAAACAAAGGTACTTACTTACCTAACTGTTTTAAGGGTAGGTAGACGATTAGGGGTATTTCATAGTTTGATTCTTAGTAATGAGCCACAATTATCATCCTTATTAAGTACGATGATCCAAAATAATGCTTTTATGAAGGTAGAACCATGTGAGAATAAAAATATTTATCTAACACTAGGCTCTGTCTGTGGCTTCATCCGCGTAGAAGTTGTAAAATGCCCCCTCCCCCTCTTCTAACGTTTATCGGCTATTGACTTCTTAAGGCCTGTGCACACCGGCTGCGTGTGCGTGACGTGCACGTGCGCGTGCGGCGTTGTAGTATACAGATCCTTATGAGAGATGGCACACCGCTTGCGTGACGTGTGCGTGTGCGGCTCCAACATTTTAGCGCACGCACACGCGCACGTCACGCACAAGCAAGCCGGTGTGGCTCGGCCTTTAATACTTCAAGCTACTCAATCTTCAAAGTTAAACTTTAAAGCTTCTAAATTAAACCCAAGCATTTATTTTTATTTTAAAGAACAGAGATGCGCCTAACAGTTGTAACTCGTAGCGAAGGTACTGTTAGTTATAACACGTTATACATAATCACTCAACGGAGATAGATTTTTCCTGTTTTTGAATATCGTCATGGTTCGATGATGACTTCGGCATAATTTCCATGGCTAATATTTTTGCAATTAAAATCATTGCTCATCTTGAACCGGCTGCGCGTGACGTCCGAAATGACTGACACCGGCTCGAGCTTACCCTTGAACTTTACTTGAATGAACTTTAATTTTTGTCTAATGCTTTCAGGGTCGTATTAAAATTACAACTTTTACAAATTTAATTAAGTTTATATTATTAATTTTTTGCAGTCATTCTTGTTTTTTTTATGGTGAATATAATTAGCTTCAACTTTTCGAATTTCGTATAGATCCGTAAACTAAATTTAACATGTGATACTGCGTAGCACCTTGGCATACATATGTAAAGAAGCATTTATATAATTTGGTTAATTACCTAAACAAAATGGGCTTCATGCATGGGCCGGGGCCTCGATTTACCTTTACTTGGACTCACGGCTCGCAGCTGAGTGATCGTACGTACTTAATGGCTGAATGCTTGTATGATTGTATGGTCTACCTGCCCTTCACCTGTGAATGATATAAGTTCAATGAATTTTGCTAGTATAACATTCGTTTCTGATTTATGATGAAATCATTCAATGTTTTCTCCAGTATCGAAGTGACGAATTAATCATTTTTAGTTTTGTCTGAATGAACTTTGAGTTATATTAAATTAAGTTCATCATACAAATTTGTATGTTTATTTAAGATAGCGTTCCTATTAAATTATGAAATTAAATAACACTATTTGTTGCCATTTGCCATCTACATCAAAAATTAATATTTTAGTAGGTACCTAAGTTTGGGCTTATATCAAATGTTTTGTGATAAGTAAATAAAATGCTACTTAAGATCCATTGAAAAAGAATAAATTTATGAGTTACCGAATACCAAATTAAATATAATGGAGCTAACGAATAATATCGATATTTACAATATACATTAGGTAGCCTAGTATATATTAGTTATAACTACAGCTAATATAGGCTGTATGTAAATTGTAAATTATACCAACCGTGTTCATTTGTAGTTAAAATACACGGTGTAACATGAGGAAACCGAATAATTTTAACAGCGTATTCCTGATCATATTTAGAGACAAAAATGTCCTATAAACTTTTTTGAAATTCGACTAGTTTCAGACATATTATTAATTAAAAAAAAAGGTTTTTATTGTTACATAGTGTAAAAGGCCTTTTTGATGATGATGTTGCTGCTATGGGATGTATTCTAAATATCCTTATTGATCGATGTCAAAAAGTGACAAGTAACACTTTGCAAAAAGTAGGTTTTATAAAAAAAAATGTAAAACTCAATTTTAAGTGACAAGTTTACCAATAACATTTATTTAATATGTACAAATACATTCAAAAGATTGAAAAAACAAAACAATAATTTTTTTTTTGGCGAAATTGACCTAAACTGATATTACATTTTTTACTTCTTTTGACCTCAGAAATGCGTGGTTAAAATTATTCGGTTTCCTCAGGTTACACCGTGTATAAATTACACTATCAGCTTCAAGTCGTACAACATGGCGTGGCAGTTTTAGTAATACTTTACATCCAAAATATTTACAATTAAATAATGGCCAACAGCATAGCGGGCATGCTCTGTGTAGGGTCTTGTAGGCGATATTGCAGTAGAACCGTGCTGTTGGACTAAGCAAATTCTGCAGACTGCATGTCATTTCTAATGACAAAGTGTAACCATGTCAACATATTTTTTTAACTAGCATATTAAAGTGTCCTACTGCTGGGTAAAGGCCTCCCTCTAGACTTCCAATCTTGCCGATTAACTGCAGCATCCGTCCAGTTGGTGCAGAAATGCGTCTTGTCATCTCCTCTTAGGCCGACCATGCCGGCGATGTAAAATATAACGTATTTATTGAGAATGACACTTTCACTTCCACGCTTTTTTCTGATGTCAAACTCGCAGAGTTAGATTAACTAACTCTAGATATTAATAAGCACGTTAATCGATTGTAATTGTAACTCGAGAATAGATGAGAACGAGGACGTAATTATTACAATATGATATAGCCGTGAACTTTTCACTTATTTTATTTAGTAATACGGGTTACTAGCACTAGCGGAAGCAACTTTAAATCTTTTTGTTATTTGGTGTTTGAGATTTTTTGTGGCACAACAAACTAGTCATCTAATATATATAAGTCTTGCAAGTTGATTCGCATCTTTTTCTTATAATATTCGTATCCTTTCGTATCGATTTGCATTCAGATGACTGATAATAGTGATAATATATTTGGTACTATCGAACTGACAGTTATGGATTAGACCGCAATAATAAACGTGTTTTTAAAATAAATAAATAAAATAAATAAATAAATATTAGAGGACATTTTTTACACAAATTGACTAAGCCCCACGGTAAGCTCAAGAAGGCTTGTGTTGTGAGTACTCAGACAACGATATATATAATATATAAATACTTAAATACATAGAAAACAACCATGACTCAGGAACAAATATCTGTATCATCATACAAATAAATGCCCTTACCAGGATTCGAACCCGGGACCATCGGCTTCATAGGCAGAAAGTTTTAAAGTGTTATTATTGTATTTTTACAAAGGCTAGTTTAGTTTTTTTTTTTCATATATAAATATATTAATATTGGATTTTTTAAATAATCTTATGAAGTAAATATATCTATAGATAAAACTAAATTAAAATTAGGAACCCTAAATATATCTAAAATTAAACAAGGTATACATGTATATATAAAAACTACTGAAAGAGGCCTCCCCGCGCTACTCCCGGGGCAAATTTTGTAATTTATAACAATTATAACCGAGTTTAGGATGAATCACAACTTTCAAAAAGTGGGCAACTTGAAGATAAATACCTACATAAACTGGATTCCGACTTAGGGAAAAACCTACAAACATTGAAATAACAGCCAGCTAAATAATAATCATAACTATGTATTACACCTGCAGCACGCGCGTCACAGTTAATTGATCAGTTTATTGCAAGATGTCATTATCAATGGAAATTGTCGATTTACGCGTAACGGAAACATGGGGCAAATAATCCCAAGACGAGCGAGCGAAGGCCTTATGTAATTGTACCTATTGAACTTGGCGTGTCGGGTACATCGCAGCGCTACGGAATGGACACCTGTGCGTTTCTTTTATTTTTTGCTATTTTTATATGCCACTATACTTTTATGCCACTTTTGCGTTATTTCTAACGAGCTCTTTCGATCCTAATGGGATAAAAAATGTCCCAGATTTTTTTCCTACTGTGTTACCATTTCCCCATACACTTTATATGGCGGTAACAAAAAGGAAAGTTTGAAAAATTTATGAACATTTTAGGACACTTTTTTTCTCCTATAAGGATGAAAAGGGCTTGCGATCCTGACTGACTGAAATTACACAAAGTGGCAAAAAAGGACACAATATATATAATGGCAAAAAATAAAAGAAACGCTCACCTAGGCTCGAGCATAATGGCGTCTCAGTTAACTGAGAGGACTAGTCTGACTTTGAACTTCTTGAGTTTGAGCCGCGAGGAATGTGCCGGCGACGGCGGAGCGGTCTCGTCTCGTGGCGCAAGCAACGCCGCCGCGGTTTGGTTTTGCAATTGAACACCCGCCACTGTCGCTTTGCTGGCACACTCTGGACTTTGATTGCAATTACTGTTTCCCATTTAAACATTTTATTTTTAATTACGACTAGCCTAAGTACTCCAGGAAGTTTTCAGACAAAATAAATATCGTTAATTTTTTTTATTACATACGTATTACTTTTTCATCCCATTAAAAATAGTAAGTGTTACATAACGTTTTTGAATAATTTATGTAACATAAATAAGATAAAATTGTCTACCCAATAATCTATAAAACCTATAATAAAATAAAATAAGGTGAATGGAGTGAGACAAAAACGTCTAACATCAAAAACGTTTGACAGTATCGTAAAAATATTTGGTTTAACAAGAACTGACTTCACATAGGCTACATAGTGTTTTTTTGTTAATTTACTTACATTCAATATTTGTATATCACTTAACAGTAATTATTTTGAACCACACTCATGCAGCTACTCGTAAAATTGTGTGAATTCTGTGAATGACCATGGAATTTAATTAATTAAAACATCCGTTAGATAAATATGTTATATTCTTCGTACTCCGCATTTACGATATACTTATTATATTCTTGGTACTACGCATTTAAATGAGGCGCCAGTAATCTCTAATTAGATTGTTATTCTGCATTCTTTTAAATTTAGCTTAAATAAAAGCTAATTATTAGGCGCGAGTTGTAATACACTTGTAACAACGGCGCCATTTTCTATTGATCTGCTATTAAACTAGTTAAATGGCATGTTACATAACCAGACAGTTTACATCAATTACTGTCATTAAATGAAGTCATCCTTTGTGTTCATATCGGGGATTACTCTATAGTATTAGCCTAACGTTCGTTGACTGCGCGTAACGCAAATCTTGGAAACAAACAAAGAGGTATGTAACACATTAAAGGCGTTTTGTATTCATAACAACACTAGTTGAAAAATTATACCGTGTAAAAATATATCCTCCTGAGTCCCTGAGGCCTTTATAAAGGATTTAATCCAAATGGAATTTTGAATTAAAACAGAATACAAGAGGGTTCCAAATTCAAAACTGCAATGATGACAAAGGGGACTCAGGAGGATATTTTACGGCTGTAGGTAAATGTAAATAACCTAGTATGTAGTATATAGGCACGTCTAAACAATACGATTGGTTGACCTAAAGAACAGTAACAGAAATGTTATTAAAACCCAATTTAACCCTTAATTTTAATGTGCGTGTAAAATACTTATCAATAAATTCCGGACTGTTTTATGAAACGTCAATTATCATCAGTACTTTTAATATGCTATGGACGGTCAATATTATATGTAACATATGTATTGACGTTTGGATTTGCTAATCTGTAGAAAAATATAGAAGCCCTGTTGTTATATAATGTATACCGAGTCATATTCCAAGGGCAACATCTTGACCGACGCTGCGCAAAACCGGACCAACGTAATGAAAAAAAAAAATGTTTTGCTGTTTGTTTTTTCTTTATTACAAAATGCGGATTAAATGACGAATACGGTTATAATGTACGCCTGTACGGCTTTGTGTAAAATACTCTGTACAGAATGTTATAAAAAAGTGATATCCTTAAGAAACGAAGGATAGAACCGCGGTAATGATATCACCTTAGATTTTATTCTAATTAATGTTCAGTCATTGCTAACTAATGGTTTTGCTATTATAGAGGCTTTCCTTATTAGCCATGGTTGTTTCATTGACACTCTACCTATAAGTAGGTACTTAACGTTGCTCAATCTTGCCGTGACGACGAGATATTATAATTACAGCGACAAAGGCTGATCTTATTCAACATCAAGAGGAAATAATTTGTTGTTACTAACAGTGGTAGTTTTTTTTACAATCGGAAAGAATTTGAATTTGTTTACATCTTCGTTGTTTATCTTATTCGCTGCCGTACTCATTAATGTGTGCGATTTGGAACTTTCCAGTAAAGTCTAAAGCGGAACAAAAAACAATTCTTTATGCCCTTCCGATGGCATATTGTTGGAAAGACAACTTTTTTCAAATTGATTTAATTTCAAATTTAATTGAGTTAATCGACCGTTTTCCGGCTTCTTGCCACACTAAGGGTTAAGCAATGTTTTTTACATGCACTTACATTTTATATCCTTCCCGCTTACAATACGAAATGGAAGTATAATTCTGTGTGATATGATTATTGCAATGTGTCTTAAAACAGGGTAGTGTGGACAGGGCCACGCTCAGGGCCGGCCGAGGCGTCAACGACGTCGTGTGTATGCGGCGCCCGCGCCGCGCGCCGCCCGGCAATGCGCAATAAACAATCCAGGCATAATCGAAGGCTCGAATCTCTACTCGATTTGCTATTGACGATACACACTGCCGTATTCGAACTTCAAGATATTCACAAGAGACGACAAGTACTAGATCCATTCTAGATACGTTATAGTTTAGATATCAATTAGTTCTCTTTTGCAGCGCAATTCGGGCGACCAATGTCACTTTTACGTTAGATAGAGTAAGATATCTATTAGATGTGAATTGGATCTCTAAGTCATATCCTGTGGAAATCGTTCAAGAGTATCTTCAGAATCGCGCAAATGTCAAATTTGACAGGTTAGATCTTAAACATATCCTTATCGTATCTTGGTGATGTCTAAGTCTAATAGATGTCTATTTCATAATCCGAATCGGGCCCATAATTGAAGGTTCGAATCTCTACTCGATTTGCTATTGACGATACACAGAACATCTTGCTCCCACCTCTTCTCTCTTCTAGCCGCACAGACATCAAAACTTGCCAAGACAAATACAATTTTGTATTGACAAAATAAAGATTCAAGTTAGAATTGTGTAGAAGTCAAATTAGAATAGGAAAGACATGTCACAATCTTTTTAATGCTAAAATACAACAAATTAAAATAGACTATTTGCAACCAAAACCTTAGAAGATTAAAGGTGGTACTAAATCATGCCAAGTTTCATACCACGGCAATATAATTCTAGTATAAAATAGCTAGTAATATAACCGAGGGATTTGACAGGCAAAATTTAAAACAAACTGCAAATGCAAGCTGAAAATTCCTAGCTTTTCGCCTCTCTGAAGTTTGTATTAGTACTTAGATAATAAATCATGTTGAGATTATTATAATTCGAATACACCTCCAGTACACCAAGCTCAGGAAGTAATTCTCGAATGAAAATTTGACAATTTTTTATTGCATTTGAATTGGATTATATAGTACGCACTCGTATGTGTGCGAACGTGATGCACAGATAAAAGTATCGAATTAGATAAAGACAACGCTGGCCCCATTTATTAGTATTCATATTTTTACAAAATAGGCAGTTAAATTGGCCCTGCGCACCGCATAGTCGGTTAGTAAGGTACGAGTAACTAACACTATTGGGCTAATTTCAGGAAACCCTATACATACTTGATTTATACATATTTTTATTAGGACTTCTGATACTAACTCTACGAAATAAAACAAATTCCGAATTGAAACAATATAGTCCGGTGGCCGGCTGTATGAAACCCATCTGATAAAAAAATAGAAAATACCTACTCTGTGGGGGTAGTTGACTTTTAGAAGCTAAATATTGCGCAAATGGAAAAAAAGTGGTACAAAATTCATCAAAAAACAGAATGAAACTTATATGGTAGGATAGCTGCCTTTGAGGACAGTAAAAGTGGTTGATCAAATCCTGAATTTGTGATACCACGTGACAGCTACAATTTGTAACCTCATCGAAAAATATGGAGAATATCGGATTATAAATATTATAATGGCTAAATTATACCTGTGTCTCGGCTTCACCTTAGCCTGGCAGTATTTGCAGACCGATCACATTTTTTTTTTAATTTGGTCCGACTGCTTATTTTTTTAATCTTCGTAAACAAGCGACTAAACTGCCAGATTGCCCTTATGGCCTCTACATATATTTTCGAGCACCTCATCCTATGGGACATAATTACAAATCTAACTAGGAATTCGGACAGAAGGAGACAAATTTCCGGATGCCAGACCAGATCTTTGCGGTTAATACACAATACAATGTATTTTTTATTGCTTACCAATAACAATACAGTGGAAACATAAAAGTAAACAATACGATTGGTAGACAGAAGACGGTGTTATCCCTAACAAGCCATTTCTTCCAGTCAACTTGAGTGGTGGAAACAATGCAAGATGAGCTAAATTGAGCACTAAATAGAAAATAAATATACATTTTAAAAAACTCGCATCGCAAGGATATCTACCGAGTGGGCAGTGCCTACTCATAATGTAGTTAAAACAGTCACGGTCAATGTTGCACAAATATTATGATACATTTAGTTCCTTCCTCTTCCTCTTATTTAATAAGTCTGTAGGTATATATTTAATCGACTTAATCGTACATCTATGTAAATACATAGCAGGTAAATCTGTGTAGAAGTAAAAATGGAAAGAGAGAGGTGTTTTTAGTGTTCCGTACCTAACTTTGTTCACGGAACACTTATGGGATCACTTCGGTCTTGTTTGTTTTTGTTAACCCTCAAACAATCTAAGCGAATAATATAGCATTTAACTGATATAAAACCTTTATGTAAAACCCTTTTTATGTGCAAATAAATGATTATGAGTTGATCTACAATGATGACGTAAATGTTACAGAATAATTTAATAATTAAATAAATATACTTGTTTTGATTTGTTTACGATATCGCGTGTTTATTTTTAAACTTGTAGGATTTTTCCAAATATACCTATTTACGGAATCTATTTATGGAATCTATTATATCAACTAGAACAGTTACGTTATACGAAGGCTTAATAGGATGCATTGATTATCTCGCAATAAAAATGTAAATTATCTTTTATCCAGCAGGGCGAAGTCCCTCTCGTATATGACATATACGACGTATGTAATACGACCTATATACTCATAAAAATGCATTTCAACGGGCTATATTTAATGTGTGCGTCAATCAAATATAAATTTAACAATTACGTAAAACTGGACTTCCAAAGTCGTTAGCTTCATAGTATATTTACATTACGGAATAGACCGTGAAACAATATTTACATACAAAATAAATGTTTGTAGGTCAGTTACCTATCTAAAAAGTTTTGATCTTTTTTAGACTCGTCTAAAAAGTTACACTGAGAGGTCTACAAAGAAAACAGCTTTTGAGCAGTACCTGACTAGAAATAACACAAAAGTGGTATAAAAAGTCACAATATTATATAAAAATGGCATAAAATAAAACTAACGCTCAGGTATATGTATTACGAAAGTTATATGTTTTTTCTGAATTTTATCGGTCACGTAATTGATTCATTAAACGGCTATTAAATACAGTGAACCTATGTTTATGTTTTAACACTCGATGTTTTTTTTATAAACACCTAAGCAAGTGCCCAATCGATGCCGCGATGATTAATAAATGCATTTATCAGTATTTTTCCATTAATCGAGAACAGCGGACGCTGCTTACTTGTCGGGGCTTGCAGGCTCGAGAAGCTTCTTTGGTAAGCTCCCACTGATGACACTTTTATTACCTTCCCTTGTTAATAAATAAATACCAGAAATAAAATCTTACAAGTCGATTTTAATCTACTTTTATCAGTCGTATCGTCGATGCATTTTGAGGAGTTCTAATACTTCGGGAGTGTTAAATTCAAAGCCTGTTAAATAATAAATATCATTAGGTATGCCTTATGAAAGACTTATTTTAATAATTCCGTTGTAATTATTTAATTTTTATTGATGTTGTTGTATTTCTTTGCATAGTACACTCATGGACAAATTTAGAGGAACGCAAAAAGTTCATATACTAATTTTGAAATTACCTTAGGTGTTGTAATCCAGTAACCAATATTTATAATTCAATTTCTGGTCGTGGCTCTGGCACAAAATGTGAAATATAGGCAACATTAAATCAAATCGTCACATTAAAAAGTTTATCGTTTGATTCCTAAAGGCGAGGTTTACCCGCATTAATCCAATAATTATAAATGAATAAATGAAATTGAAATTAATAGGTATACAACTTCACTTTAGAAGAAGTTCAGTTTAGGTATGGCACGCTTACAGCTTGGCAAAAAAGAGTAGAAATTAAAAAGTGGCAACACTGTAGTGTCGTCCATTTCGAACCAATTAATATAAGAAAACGGGACGACACTACAGTGTTGCCACTTTTTAATTTCTACTCTTTTTTGCCAAGCTGTACATACATATAAGACTAAGGACAATTTTATCTCTTTGTATATAGTTCGTTTTTTTTAGCATTAGGAAGAACTTGAAAGAAGGTAAGCGATCTTGACATGTCTTTTAATTGAAAAACGCTTTTTAAAAATCTGAAACCATTAAATATGAAACCAGAAGAATAAAAATGATCGTATTAGATTCATAATTGTTACATATTTGCTGTAACTTATTTTTAAAATGTGTTTTTAATTAATAGACACATCAAGATTGTTTACCTTTTTTCTGCTAAAAAAAACGAACTACTTATAGTTTTATTATTTTGGTATCTAGATGAGACAGGTGTATAAGATATTTTTCAAATTTCTGTTGATTGGTATATTTTAGAAATTACCTACCTACTGTAGGTCGTATCTTGGTTATTTAGGATATGACGTCAAATAAGTTCGTTGCTCCGCATCTCATTAAATATTTGCGACTCGACTCGAAAACCTGTTGGCGGCCGCAAGCTTCTGAGGTCAACCCGATTTGATAATCTTGTTTTTATTATTTTCCGACTTTACCAGATTAACCGCTTAGTTGACGTCAAAGCTTGAATGTATGCAAAAATTTGCATCAGATCTGACAGTGGAAACAACTTTTCTCTGGAGTAGACCCGGTTTTTACTGGTGTAGTAAAGTCGAATTGTCCTAGATTCATGATCACAAACAGATTAGATGAGTGAGGCTACAGTGATCGATAAATAAATAGAAAGTACCCACTCGTACCTTTATTTAATGCTTCGCCAAACTGTGAAGCAGTTTATTTGCGATCTAAAAAAATCTGATCTAAAAAAAAAATCTTATACTAAATAGGTATACATACTTGGTCAAGCTGATCTTGTCAGTAGAAAAAGGCGACAAATTTGAAAAATGTAGGCGCGAAGGAATATCGTTCCATAGAAAATTTGAATTTCGCGCCTTTTTTACTGACAAGATTTGCTTGACCAGCTATACACAAAATTTTAGTGACTAAAAGTTAAATTTTGTCTCTTTCCAACAAACAGAAATGTCAAAATTACGAATACCAACGATTTCTTGGATTAGTCAACCATTTATGAATAATGCCATAAAATGTTTCTACTTATATATGCAGTCATAGCTATTCATAGCATATGTCAATTAAGCTTAGGTGTATGTTTTTTTCTGTGGGTGTATTTGATAATACTCGTGTTATCATTTTTTTATTTCTAAAAACTCAAAATTTATAGTATTAAATTGATTATAACCTTAAACAAAATAACTGACAAAAGGTACGTTTAATATGTCCACATGTAGCATTAGCCTTGCTGGCCAGTGAGCGGGTTTAGATCCATAGATAACTGATTAAAGTGATTAATTATGATTGTCTTAGGAATTTTGCTATTTCATAAGTACCTGATTACAGAAGCTAATTTGTAAACGCCTGGAATAAAGATGTTGTAACTTCCGTTAATAGTACTTTTTTTTATTACACTTGCTATCAAAATCGCTGCAGACTTTTCTAGGTCTAACTCTACTTTTGTTTATGTTTAAATATATTTATTTTAATTAATTTTATAGCAGATTAAGATATTAAAGAAAAATCACGGCTGAATACTCGATGGGCCTGTGCCTTCGATGCCAACCTATCAAAAATATATGGCGGACGAATACTTAAAATATATTAAAATATATTTTTTAATACGGTGACGTATTAAAAAATAATTAGTCTTTTCTTCGCAAGTGTGATGAAAAACATTGTGTGTAACTCCAGGGGTAAGAAGTTCCGGGCCGCAGAGTTTGAGTTCCACAAATGAAAAAAAATTATGAAAATTTGAGAGTATATAATATCGGGTGGGTGGTATGATAAGATTTTGTTTATAATTCGTATTTAAAAAAGAGATTTCCATCTCATATGAACCGGAAATTTACATTAGTTGTAGATTGACTGTAATTTAAATTAAAACTAATTGATAATTATTCTGTTAATACTTAAGAAACCATCTGTTATCAGTCCGCTCACTACGTAGGTTCATGAGTACAAGGGCACAACACAGAATTTGGTCAAATGAACGTTAAATACCTAAGCCCAATCTGAGAGCCAGTTTGTCTTGACATTCGGTCTGGCTAGCTGCTAGTTACCTTACCCGATCTGACCGACTGTCGTAAATAAATAAATAATTCAGCCTATACAGGGTCATTTTTGGACCGTTAGCCATATTGTGCGAGGGGATTAGGTAGGCCACACTGAACAACTTTTTTTATGAGACCAACTCCGAAATCACAAATTTTTTTTGCCGTTTCATACATTTTGGTTGAGTGGATGACGACGTTTTCTATGGGAAGGCCAAATTTTTTTTTGGGAATTCGGGGTTGGTCCCATAGAAAAATTTGTTCAGTATGACCTACCTAATCACATCGCACAATATGGCAAACGGTTCAAAAATGACCCTGTATACGTCCCACAGCTGGGCACAGCACCGTATTAAATAAGTTTCTATTTGTTGCAGTGAAAATGGAGACGTTGAATAGGCTAGTGGCGGGCTACCATGACCTGATGGACAACAAAAGTGACCCTAGGGTCAAAGACTGGCCCCTTATGTCGTCCCCTCTGCCTACGCTGGCGATATGTCTCACATATGTGTTCGTAGTCAAAGTAAGTACCTAAGACATTTTATTCCATAAAAAAACCGGCCAAGTGCGAGTCGGTCTCGCATTCCAAGGGTTCCGTATATTAAGTCCGACTCACGCTTGCCTTGCCTATTTCTAATAGATTTTCCTGTCATTTATCATAGCCTTTCCTGTCAGGAAAAGTACTACTTTGTGTATTTTTTTTTAAAATTTTAGACCTAGTAGTTTCGGAGATAAAGGGGGAGTGGTAATTTTTTGGCTCTTTTCTTAAATAACTACTAACCTAAAAAAATAAAAAAAAAATATATATTTGAAATTCTTAAAATGAGCTCTTTCATTTGATATATAACACGATATAGTTTGAAAAACTTTGCACGTTGAAGGGCTCTTAATGTATTTTTTTATACAGTTTTATTTCTTTACAGGTGGCGGGGCCAAAATTTATGGAAAACAGAAAACCGTATGAACTCAAACAAGTGCTTATATGGTACAATTTATTTCAAGTGCTCTTCAGTATCTGGTTATTTAACGAGGTAATTATTTTTATAGTTATAATGTGGTTGTTATTCCCGGCACTGACCTTAAGTATACCTACTCAGGTACCTACGTTGCATGTCCGGTGCCGCTTAGAATGTAGGTAAATATATAGAAATAAACGATAGGTAGTATGTAATTATTTACTAGACCAGTTGCTTTTCGTTTAAACTTTTAAAGGATTAATATTCTTTCGTTAATTCACCTCGAATTAAAATATTTAATGGGCATTTCATTCCTAAGAATAAATCTAAAAAAAAATCGCGATCCCGAGTGTACCGCGTGTGAAAGCATGTAGTAGGCGCTGGAGACCGATTTTGGAATATCGACCGCTCGATTTCGTTTATTTCATTCAATAATATCTCCACTACTAGGCATTTGAATTCTACTAATAGAATTGAAAACGAGTAGTCAATACCACTCGATACCCTTTTCTATCGCTCGTATTTCATAAATTAGCATTTTGCCGTTTTCCACCTATCGAGCGCTTGAAATTCAAAAAGCGACTGTACTATTTTTATATTTAAAATGTATTGATATTGGAGCAATAAATAATATTTACTTACTTATTTATACAATCAAATCAATGAATCTTTGCATAAACTATTGTCTCTGTTTGCGGTACGAGTTCAGCGACACCTGTCGACTTTGAGTCAATCTCTAAAATTTAGTATACGAGTATCTCAATGACTAAGATATATGTTTTTCAATGTATTGGGATATTGTTTACAATTTTAACCACATATTTCGTACAAATACGTTTAAATTTATTTTGCACCTAGATCTTACGAGGGTTGCACTGAAAATGTCGGGAATAGAGAAAACTGTCGCATCTAGACAGTCAATCTTTATTTTAATGCATACTTAAACTCAAACTGACCACGCATATAAATTTTCTTTTGAAAGTAATCATTCTGTAATGCACACGGCTCATAATCCCAAAGTCCTTTTTGTATGGCGATTTTGGGGCCTTAGTGGTTTTGTATGAAATTCGTAAAGTAGCCAACGGAATTGAAGTTTTTTTTACATATATCTATATATAAAAGATTTTTTTGCTGTTGTCATATGAATATTTAGGAATGTCGAAATCTGCCGATATGCAACTTTTTTGGCAGTCTTTTTAATTAACAGCACAAATGCGATTTTAAATTTTGACGTCGCTTTGGAATGACATGCTATTTTAAGATCACCCATGGGATAAAATGAAAGCGACTTTCATATATAATTTTAACTGCAAACGAGCGTACGATGAACTCTAGTTCATAAAAAAATAACAGAAGCCCATTGTAACTTTTATTTGTTCGCTGAGGGCATATTGAAAACCGTTTAAAAATGTGATCCGAAAAATCACTTGGCCAAAAATTCAAATAATGTTCGACATACAATTTTCAAATTGTCAGTAATTTTTAAATATAAATGACAACCAAATGGAATATACCTTAAAAGTTTTATAAAGAGTTACATTTTTATAAATTATATGCCTCATTCTATTATGTTATTTCTAAGTGTCCCATTCCCGAATATTTCAGTGCGACCCTCGTAACATAAGATTGTATAGAGTCTGTGCGGAAAGAGAAGAGTCGTGGGATTTGAGGGCGCGCCAGTGCTATTTTATGGTTTTTGCTATGCTGACAACACTGGTCACGTGATTATAGTACGACACTAAAGGTCATGATACTTGAATCCCTTTTGTTCCGGTTTTTTACCACGGCTTACGAAACGGAGCCTGGTGGTGGTGTCGGCTCGTCAACTCAATCCTCTGATTTAGCGCAGGCACTAGTTTTCTTTATAAAATACACTTGTTTTTATATCTCAGATACTAAAAAGTGAATGCGTTTGACAAAACTGCTAAAACTATTTAAGAATATGCCCAATACAACTGTAATTTTAGTACCAAACAAGATACGAGTCTCATTTATGTACTGCCTAATCTGTGCAGTCCAACAGTTATTAAAACCGGGTAGATCGGGTAGAAATTGGGCAATAGAACTGTAATTTTATCTGGGATATATTTCACCCATTGTAAACTTGACTTGTAATGTATGTGTACATTATTAATAATAAATATGAATATGAATAAAAATAGTGCATAAGTAGGTAGGCCTTATTGGGGATATGTCCGGTTCTCTCATCTCACGATATTTTACTTCGCCGAAAAGTCACTGCTAAATATGAAATATAATTTCGTAACTAACAGAACCTACAAATAAAGAAATATTTTATTAGAAAAAGTTTTATTCTTTGTAATCGAAGTCTGAATTAAAATATTCAATGTCACTTATGTTTGAGCTAGCTTCAAAACAATCAGGGACACTCATAGAACTATCTTCATCTGAACTGGGTGTGCTTGAATCCGGCACGTAGATTACGAATTCTTGTATATCACCTACTTAGCGGTCTTTTATTCGAGATACCGTAGGTACTTTTACACAATCCTGAAAAAGAAATTACATATAAATATGCATAAAATGGCAAGTATTAAGACTATTTGTCTGTTATTTTAAAGATCATGAATGACCTGCATATTTATGAAAATTAATATATTTTGAATGAATATACTTACCGATTATGTACCGGAGACAAGTTACTTAGGGGGCTTATTAAATAGGTAATTATTTAATATTAAATACAACATCAATACCCGCGAATAGCGAAAACACGTTCCGCGACTTTTTGTAAGTCGATAGTCGGCTTTTAGCCGTTTTCTTCCCGCTGACAAAACCGAACAATGTTAAATATAATTTTCCTTGTGGTTTTATGTACGGCTTTATCGTGTTTTGAAAATATTTTATACATAAAACTTGCGGTTTTTGTTAATAAAAATATACATTGACAGAAGTTTGTTTACTTTTTACAAGACAGGTGTCAAAGGTTTGATTGCCATATAAAATTTAAAATGTTAGTTCCCGTTTCTGCCACGACTCTTCTCTTTCCGCACAGACTCTATTTACATGAAGTTTAGGTATCGTCTCGGGTCGTCCCATTCGTTTTTCGTCAAGTTCTTAAATTAGTCCTATTCTGCTTTAGTCACTCATTCTACATTCGTCACAATCGTCGGTGGCTTTCAACGTAGAATGCGTGACGAAAGCAGAATAGGACTAATTTAAGAAATTGACGAAAAACGAATGGGACGACCCAAGACGATACCGAAGTGCAGGCTATTGTGAGTACATATATGTAATTAATAGTTGCATATTTTTCCCGTGACAGAGCATAGCGAGTGGATGGTTCACGACGCATAGTTTCCGATGCCAGCCTGTGGACTACTCACGGTCACCAATGGCAATGAGGGTAAGCATTATTGGTTTTTATTTAATACTTAATGAGGTCAAGTGAAATATCATATATAAATGAAATATAATAGTAGGTATCTACAGTTCTTTATCTGTGTAAATTAACTTAGGTTAGTTTCAACCTAAGCTTAAATTTTGAGTTTTGAGTCATATAAACACTCATTGTCATGTTTATTAGCAGACGCTTTACATACCGAGAATAATAATACATAAATTGATTTACGACAATGTTACGACAACAGTTATGAATTGACCCTTATTTAGATGAAGCTAAGACCATCTACTTACCGTTTAGTTGATAGCCTTTAGCTTCATAAATATCTAAAAGTTTTAATCAATAAGTTCATAACTGTTAAAATACGATTGTTACTCCAACTAAGTATATGTAGTTTGAAATTTGATTCTAGCGTCCAGTTTTCGCTTCAGAGACAGCTCATGCGTGAAAGTCGGTTAAAGTTATTATTTTGAATGGATATAAGGATATTGTAAATATGTATACCCAGATATACAGCCAAATATGTATTTCCACTATCTTTTATGAAGTTCCTGTAAGATTGGCTACTTGTCTAAAAAAACGCTCAATCATTTACAAGTTACATAAGAGAATGAAAATAAAAGGTTTTAGTTAGAGTAAGATGTCTATATAATAGTATGCTACGTTATAGTGAATCGGGAGCAAAACGACAGGTTGTTAGCCTTCAAGATCGTATGCGTTATTGACACGAACAATGATCAAGAACCCGGCTAATGTATGCGCCTGCATAACATCACTACATAGTCTAATAAAACATGGTCTCCTCTTCCCAGAGTGACACAAGCCTACGTCACAACAACATGGCCGCTATATATAGCGCTGTCGCATGATGACGTAGGCTCGTGTCAGTCACGTGACCACGACAAGACGGGAAGAGAGTACCAGGCGGAGTGTATTATTATACCATGCATCACTAGTAAATTTGATGAAGTTTATAATATAACCCGAAAACTCAATAGAATCGCCACAGAGTAGGCGTGAATCTACATATTGCTGGTGAGCTGTCGGTAATACGGAAACGGTAATGAGCCCTTGAAGATTGTGAATGGGTAATAATAGCAGTGTTTAACATTTAGCACGATTTATTTATTTTGCCCGAGTGCAAGCAATTGTGCAAAAAATATTGTGCTTAGGTACTAATAATTTCTGAAATGCCGTTGTTCATAGGATTAAGGCACACTTATTCATATATACCTAGAGTACTGTTAGCTTCTTCCCGTGACTTCCTGGGGTAATGATATGGTCTGCCTGGGATAATGATAATGATTGATGAAGACTATCCTATGTCCTTACTCGGGGCCCAAACTATCTATATACCAAATTTTGTCGAAATTGGTTCAGCGGTTTAAGCGTGAAGAGGTAACAGGCAGACACTTTCGTATTTATAATACAAGTATTAATATGGATTAGTGAAAAGTAAGGATTAGGCAAACGGATCGATACTAGTAATAACACGTCAAATTGTAAGAATTCAGTGAATTGGTGTAGGTCTTAAGACGAAACAGGAGCTGAGTTTTAAATATTTTAGGTAAATATACCCGTCTCGCTAACGGAAGCGGCACCTAAAAGTAGTGCGATAAGGACAAGGCGAAAAATCCTGCGTAAAAATCTCAAAAATTGAGGTTTCGTACTCCTCTGTTTCCTCCTACAAAACTTAACCAATCGTAACCAAATTTGGAAATCTAAATGATTATGAAATTATCTGTGCCTGACCGTTTTGCTTTTTTGGCTAATTGATATTAGTTTTGAATGCCACGCCTCTCATTGCAGCATAGTCAATTAGGCCATTTTTGAAGGGCTCTAGCGCCTTAAAAAACAAAAATATCAAAAAAAGCAAAACGGTCCCACACAGATATTGACAATATTAATCTGTGTTGAAAAAATCATTGCTCTAGCTTCAAAAACCACGGAGGAAAACGAGGAGTACGTTTGTATGGAGAAATGACCACTCCTGTTGGCTCTTAAAAATAAAACCCATTTACATTTAACTCGTGTAATCGTTTCACACTTCTCCATAGAGTAGTTAGACAAACGAAAACTAATGACACGCGAATTGCTAATTTACATACACTGTCATGTTATTAGCGTCAAAGCCGGACTTCATAGCTTCATAATATGGGATTTACTCGGAAAGTGTAAGAGAAGATGCTACACGACAGTTACGTACTTTTAATTAACACTTTTGGCTGTGGGAATTTTATTTGCTTAGTAACGTAGGTGTGTAGTTTGTAGAACCGATTTGAGGTGACCTTCTGACGATAATGTAGCTAGTAATATACTCTGGCGAAATTCTAAATTTGTCTGGGAGAACGATGTTTCGCGTCTACATTTTTGAAATTTTCTGCGAACAAAGCTAAATATATTGGTATCTTTGTCTATCATTTTATATTTGTGTTTATCTATCACAAAGGATCCAACCCACATTAGTCATTAGGTAATTGTAATGCCTATTTGAACTTGTTATTATGTCACTTACCTGTATCGTTTCCGTATTAAATGCCCCAATAAAATACTAATGCTTACTTTAGTTCTGTCCAGTCTTATGACCTATCAAATTGTAAAAAAAAGACGAAGAATAGATTCTGATGTTTCGATACAATCTTCATTTCCTCATGTTCACATTTGGTCATTGGGAAGCTTTTTATGGGTTGATTATACAAGCGATCTCGCGAAACTATCTAGTTATGTTTGTTAAATACAATAGATAAATAATATATTTGCGTTGGTTATTTACAGACGGCGTCCGGATGTTGGTGGTACTACTTTTCGAAATTCACGGAATTCTTTGATACTGTAAGTAGTCTTCTAATTTTATAAGCTGTTATACCTAACTATTATATTAATTACTATTAAAAGTTGTGATATAGAGTATTGTCTTGGACATTAAATACGTTATTTAAATAGGAAAGCATACATACGTACTAGATCCATTCTAAATACGTTATAGTTTAGATATCAACCAGTTCTCTTTTGCAGCGCAATTCGGCAACCAATGTTACTTTTACGTTAGATAGAGTAAGATATCTATTAGATGTGAATTGGATCTCTTCATATCCTGTGGAAATCGTTCATGAGTATCTCCAGAACCGCGCAAATGTCAAATTTGACAGGTTAGATCTTAAACATATCGTTATCGTATCTTGGTGATGTCTAAAAGATATCTAATAGATGTCTATTTCAAAATCCTATCCTAAGGCCCAACAGCCCAGGGTTGGGGGGAATCAATGTCTTCTTTCGCAACATTGGGAACTGGAAGCGGTAACTTATTCTTTCGGATATAGAATTGAATCTATATCAATTTATAATTTACAAATAAGTTTTTAGATTGTAAGATTAGTGTTATTTAATAAATAATTCATTAGGGAATAAATGAATCTATACAAATTCTATATACGTTATTATATTAATATAGGCGAGTAGGTACCTACCTGCTTATTTGAAGGATTGGAAAACAAATAAGGAAATGTATATACTAGCGCATTTTTTAAAGAAAGTTTTTATAGACTTGTAAAAGTTATACATATTATAAATTAACACTGCGAAGGTGCACCGATACCACACCAAGGCAACATGTTGGCGATTATGTTTATTTCCGCAACTTATATGGTCATATCGCAGCATTTGCATAAGTAATATTAAGTCTATGAGGCTGATCTGCTATTTGTTGGATTTCTTTACGTATGCTTCGCCTCGCCTCGCTTTTTCTAATTGTAGTGTAAATAAGATTGGTTTTTGAATATGTATTTCTTTTTTTTTTCACGGGAATATACATAATACATTTTTAGATCACTTTCTTAATTTGGACTAATTCTATCAGTTCACATTTAACTTCAGCCTGCCAATAGATATTTTATTTTATAACAGAATTATGTAGGTACCTACATATTATTGAATTTCAGATTGAATACTGCGTTTCTTTGCAACATGACAAACAAGTTCAATTAAAATTATCTTTCTCATATAAAAGTCCCAAATTCGCAACACACGCAACAGACACGGCCCTTTACTAATAAATTAAGAATGTAAATTACACTTTATTTATAGAATAACCAGAATGCCTCATCTCATTCTTGACCGCTGACCGGTTTCATACCAAGATATTTTTAGACGTATGGTGTCCATAATTAGTACTCCATGCTTGTTACAGATCTTCTTCGTGATGCGAAAGAAGTTTGACCATGTGTCCAAGTTACACGTGATCCACCATGGCATCATGCCGATGTCCGTGTGGTTCGGTGTCAAGTTCACACCAGGTATGTAACAAACATCTACAATTTTTAAAACCATAAAAGTAAAGCGGTATGCAGACGGGACTGATCAAATCAAATATGTATGTGGGAAATATATAAATATCCCGTAGCCTGGTGAAGGGTTAAAGCTATCGCTTGAGGCATTTTAGCCTGGAGTGCTGTGTGTAATGTAAAAAATATGTTTTAATTTTGACGACCGGTCTGGTCTAGTGGGTAGTGACCCTGCCTGCGAAGCCGATGGTCCTGGGTTCGAATCCCAGTAAGGGCATTTATTTGTATGATGATACAGATATTTGTTCCTGAGTCATGGGTGTTTTCTATGTATTTAAGTATTTGTATATTATATATATCGTTGTCTGAGTACCCACAATACAAGCCTTCTTGAGCTTACTGTGGGACTCAGTCAATCTGTGTAAGAATGTCCTATAATATTTATTTATTTATTATTATTTATTATAATTTATTTATATTGTCGATTCGTACATTTAGTACTGATTTGCTCTACCTAAATAGATCTTTGTTGGAGAAAGTGAAGAGGCACATGATAAATTAAGTACAATAAAGTACAGACAGAAGGCCAAAGTTACAATTTTATTCCTCGATGGAAGTACTTTTTATACCTGAGTACGTTGTCTAAGAGACTGAATATGTTGTATGATAGAGATATATAGTAAGTAGGCACGTGTAAAAATATAGTACATACTTCATACTTTTAAATATCTTTACAACTGTTTTGAAAGCTAAAAACCTACATTTAAGTACGAAATTCGAGCACGTGCACAATCATTAACCACAATCTAAATCACTTTACTCGTAGTATTAAATTCCTTTAAAAATTCCAGTACGTCTAATTTGGAAATTTTTCAATAATTGACATGATCATATTTAAACGATCATTCTCCTTTACCTTTAACGACTGTCAGTCTATAGAGCAGCAGATGTGTCTTTAACACATTTAAATAAAGGTCATTATACTGATAATTTTTCGGCCAGTTCAGATATACATAAACGTCACTTGGGTTCTAATTTGTATTTAATTAAAGTTTTTGTATATCGAATATACTGATAAGAGTGATAAGACTAAATAAGTTTGTAGTTGTACGCCCTGAAAATAAATATAGCCTTCATTTAATGTTAAGAAAAAATATGATATGTATTGACATTGATACGATAATATTGATCGTACTTACATAATACATAATTATTTTATGCTATAAAGGTCCGACACGGAGACAGACTTTCTAAAACGAAATGATGTCAAGTCAAACGTATGAAAATATATAAATCATAGTGCACCGTGCCGTGAACCCCTCTAATAATAATAAGGCTAGTCGTATGCTAGTGATACGAGTCGGCTTACGAAGCAACCTTGGCTAGTTACCTAATAATTAACGCGGTTAACCCTTTCCCAGGCTGACAGTTCAAAAATGACAATCGAATGACAGTCTTACTGATCGAAAATAGAACACATGTTTGAAGTGCCGTATGTGGGAAATATATATCCCTTAGTCTGGTAAAGGGTTAAATTAAATTTAAAGTAGTCATAATTTTTAAATAAACCCTTCATTCGTTGATTGCATGTCAATGACATCCTTGAATTCCTTGATAAGAAATTAGAATATTTGAGAAACTTTACCGAGAGTCATAATCATAATGTCAGCAAAAACGTAAATCTGTTCGAAGGTCTTGGACTCCTTGGAGCCCATTTGGAGCCTCACAAATTACGATGTTTGTAGAACGCGGTCGTGGCCCGAACGGATTTTTCTCGAAGAAGTATTTTCGGAAACTTACGTATGTAGTTTAATTTTGGCATAAGCGGAAATTGCGCAATTACCTGCGAACTTAATAATAATAAGTATAAATAGGGTGGAACTTTACAATCGAACGCGCATCCAGATTGATATGGCATATAGCGACACAAAGTACAAAATTTGTGTTAGGTAGATACCTTTTTTGCTATTTAATAGCAAAAAAGGTACCTAACAAAAAAATTAAAACATTTTAGTTTAAAAATTCCGCTGTCAATACTTATTAGTGTGTTGCCATGATAACGTATGGGTTACTTGATGGTTCATGGACAAATCATATTAGTCTAATAGGTACCTACCGTTCGAGAAACGGGCCACAGTAGTGCATAATCATACATATTTTAGTCAGTCTCAGTACAAAAAGTAGTGAGGTTGACTGAAGTAACATGACAAATACGAACATTTCCGAGAAAATACGATGGCAAAGGATTATGCACTACATATCTGTATGTGTTTATGTATACCCACTATAATATAACCTTTAGACTAGGATTAACTATTTTAAATATATTGGGATCTGTCGGCTAAATTAAATTTCATTTCAAAAGCATATTCCCCCTAATGAGAAGTATTTCCTAGGACTAAGTGGGACTAAGTGCATATTATGTTGGTAAAACGCTAAGTAGCTACAGCATGGAGTTAAAGCAAAGTACTATGCATTTATTAAACGACATGCGCAATCCAACATTATTTGACTCATATTGACGTCAAGAAAGGTTTTAAATGCGAATCTTAGATAATACAAGTTTATGCAGTCGTATTTAGGATTTACTATTACGAGTAGGTATCAGTTTTTTTGTGTGATGTCAGTGTAAAAAATATTTAAATATTTGCATAATGTAACAGTGTTAGGTGTTAAAACATTTGATATCAAACCGGTATAATTTCTGAATGTATTAGGGTAGGTATTATAATAAAATAGCTTCAATTGCTAAGTGTTAATCTGGTTTTTGGATATTGTGGTTAATACCGGTTAGAGCAATACTGGGATTTCCTAAAACAAGTATCTTGTGCGTAGTTGCGTAATACGATAAAAACACTGCAATTTGTTGCATATATAATCCAAAGATATGCGGCACAATTCGAACATTTCTTATAAGATGTCAAACCGATATGATGCCGATCTGTCAGTGACAAAACTGACAGATCGGTATCGTATCGGTGTGACATCTTGATATTCGCCTCCTCTGACTCTGGGAAAGGCCCTAGAGGCTGCCATTTCTCTCTAATAGGTACATACTATAATAAGGGCTAAAGTCAAATCTGTAACTTAAACTTTAGTTTTACTCGTGTGAAATTAAGAAAAGGCCAAATATTATATACTAATAACAAATATTATGAAAAAGCAGAACAACACCACGCGTTGTAATTATTTTGTTATATTAATATTATAAACAGGTAATTCAAAGTCAGTTCAATTATTTGGTCATATTATCTTACTTATATCTTTTAGTTTGTATTTTAATTGATATTATTTTTTAATCTAGTTTGCTTAAAACTTTTCAACAAAAACCAACAGTGTGCCCTGCCAATAAAAACGGTTGTATGATGCAATTTAAGCTAGTTGTACGTAGTCAGGTTCCAAGAAGCGATTACAGAAATATAGACCAGTTCTGGTTGCACTTGGATCGAGTAAATAATGACTTTAATAGTTTTAATATATTTACATGAAACTATACTCATTTGTAAGATTAGTGTTATAAGGTAAAGTGCAAATCAGTTAAGGATACTGCTATAGAGAAGTTTATTCATGACTGTGTTAGGAACGGTCGTAATATTTACTTGCAATGTCGATAAGTACATAGTCCATGTTACAAGTAAATATTTAGTCATTAGTGTATTAGAGAGTTAAATAAATCATATGGTATGACGTAAAACATAAGAATTCTATGAGAAAATTTTCCTAGTTCAGTTTAGTTTATTTTACTTAGTATACCTATTTCATTTTATGGCGTCTGTAGAACATAAAAGCATGTATGTATTTTTATATTTGATAATTATTCTCGTATATACGCACTTAATATAACCATGTAAGCAAGTAGAACTGCACAGCTTATATCAAATCAAATGAAAATCTAATCAATAACAGATTTTTAAGATTCGAATGCTGCTACAGCGTGTCTGTTTTAAATACCATGGTGTCCAGACTCTTGGACCGTATGACCAAGTACTCAATTAATTACCGGGACTACCATTTTAATTGGCAATTTTTGGGTCTATCTATCTATTTTTAATTTTATAATTTGTGTCTCCGTGGACCGTTCTTTTCATGTATTGAGTGTTTTGAAAGAATTTAAAAAAGTACAAACGTAAAATCAAGTTATACTAAAATTATTTACCTATCAGTAATTTATTTGTACTTTTATATTTTTTTCAGGTGGTCACTCAACTTTCTTCGGCATGCTGAATACATTTGTACACATCATTATGTACTCGTATTACCTCCTGGCCGCTCTCGGACCTAAGGTGCAGAAGTACCTGTGGTGGAAGAAATACCTCACCGCACTGCAGATGGTTAGTACATGTACTATTAATTTTGTGTACATTATATGTATATCTAATACCTTTAAACAAGCAATTCTCGTATATTTATATATTTCGGGGATCTCGGAAACGGCTATGGGGGTTTTTTGGGGGCGAATAATCGATCTAGCTAGGTTTTATCTCAGCCAAAACACTTATTTTGAGCTTTTATATGTTTTCCGAGCAAAGCTCGGACTCCTAGATATTAAAAATAAAACTCAATAAAATGTAAAGTTAGGAATAAAAATTAGGTAAAAACGAAAGGCGCATATGGCTTTATTACTTGAGATGTATTTGCGTTGCCATAGTATGATTGTTGCTTGACGGGAAATTTATCGTATTTAAGTAAACAGAATCTAATAAATAAACAGAATAAAGTTCATCAAATTTATAACGCTCACAGGAAAGCCGCCTATTAACCCTAATGGCTGATTTAGACGGCGAGCGAACTCGCATGCGATTTTAGTTACATTGCGGACTATTAGTTACTTCCAATTCAGCCAACCAATCAAATACGGCAATGTAATGAAACTCGCATGCGAGTTGTCGCACCGTCTAAATGAGCCTTAACTCACTTTAAAATTCGACCCGTCCACTTCGCTATACAGTAGCGATCAAAAGTATTTTGACAAACGAACTTCTTTCAATATGTTTATGAATAGGGTATATATTTAATCATTACGTTACGATTATATTTTATTCACCTTTCATCTGTTACGTTTCCACTTAGATTACTAAAACTAAACAACAGACTTAGAATTAAAACTGATAATTTGCGCTACAGGTAGATCAAAAGTATTTTGACACTTTAATGAAATGCTTTTGCTGAACTGGCAAGACGGTTAAAAAAAACATTTCATTAATATTTAATGGCATATCCTCTGGCTTTCCTCACAGCAGTAAATCGAGACGGCATAGAGTCCCCTAACTTCTGTATATGATCATATAGTATGTTCGCCCACTCTGACTGAAGACCTTGGAAAAAACCCCATTGTTTGAATTATTTCTGCACCTCACACTGGACGATCCAACGCTTTCTATGAAAGCTCTATAGCATTAAGATCAGTACCTTGACTTGCCACTCAAAAACCTAGATTTTTTTTACATTAAAGAAAGCCTTTACATGACCGGATTTGTGTTTGAGGTCGTTATCATATCGATCATATCGACATATCGATCCATTATCCCATCAATTCGTACGAGAGGCCCGACTCCATGGCGAGAAAAATATCGCCAAGCCATTACGTTAGGGCCACCAATGCCACCAGGCTAGACTGGGTGGGTACCTGGTATCGCACAACGTGTCTTTTGTTATTTAGACGACGCACATACTTGATACCATCCGACGACATTAAATTAAACTTGTTTTCGTCACTCCATAAAGTTTTTGAGCAATCGGAACTTGTCCACAACTTGTCACGAATCGCGAGAATGCTAATTGGGATACCTTATTCTTTGCTGAAATATGTATATTTTTTTTAATGGGCGTCGACCATGTAATCCATGCTCCATTAAGAGTAGTTTAATAGTAAAAACAACAACCTTTACGTTATAGTTTTTTTTAGTTAATTTTTAATTGTTACTTTACGCTTCCATGGGTGTTCTACTGAAATCTTTTTTATTACACGATCAGTTGTAGAAGTCGTTTTTCCAGGACAACCGCTTCTATGCTTATTTGTGATGCAGTTTCGAGCCTTGAACTGCTTATTCCAGACAGAAATCAGATGCAGTGATACACCAAAAGTCCGCGAAACCTCAGCTTGCTACTTATCTTTCTAAAGTGCAGCCGCACCAGCTTGCTTGAAATCGTTCGAATATGCTTTATGTTTGGCATATTAAGAGAAGTATTCAGATGTAATTACTTCCAAAATATTTAAATTCTGCGGCTCTGTTCCCAAAAAAATTGTAAAAAAGAACCGTGTCAAAATACTTTTGAACCCGTAAATTGTTATTTTTTGTTGCCAAGTTTATATTTTCATTCGATGAAACTAAGCTTTTTACGTATTTCAAGAAGCTTTTAAGCCATTGATTAAATTATCAAAAATTCATTTGGAAAAACTAATATGTTTCATACAATACCAAAGTTATTATCATTGTCAAAATACTTTTGGTCGCTACTGTAAGCGTACTAACTGGTTATTTCTCATTTCAGGTCCAGTTCGTGCTTGTGTTCTTCCACACATTCCAGCTGCTGTTCACGGAGTGCGACTACCCGCGCGCCTTCGTCTGGTGGATCGGCATGCACTCCGTCCTCTTCTACTACCTCTTCTCCGACTTCTACAAACAGGCTTATCTGAAGAAGGAAAAAGCTAAAGTGAGTACCATGTACTTGTCTTTTAAAAGGAGCAAACGAAGCCGAGGACGATCTCCAATAAAATGGAGCGATCAATTAAAAGGGGCCCCAGCCTCAACCAACTTTTGCTCGGTTGTAAGAGACGCGATGAACGGGCACCGTTGGAGGTAGATCATAAAGACCAGGTGTGGAGTATCCACATCCACCGATGGCCACGATTCTCAGTCATGAGGGAGCGACCACAAAGAGAGCTGAAGAAAAGTAAAGTTGTAGGACTTGTAGGGCACATTTAGATAGTCGACATAGAAATAATTGTCTTTCAATGCCGATATCGTATATCTTCTTGATGCCTGTCTATAGCAGAAACTTAATTAAAAGATCACTGTTGGCATAACGCCTATACTACTATGATTCATATAGATTAAACTTCCACAGACGATCATGATTATAATATACCTACCTATTCATTACATTGTAAAACCCTAGGTCACACCCTTGATTATTTGCATGTCTAGGCAATATTTCTGTAACCTGTTCTCTTGGTCAATGGAAATATTTAAAACATATTTCCTGTTGAGGTTCAAGACCTTAACCTAATTTGTACATAATATGCATGCCCACTTCCTTTTTCTATAATAAGTAGGCTTATTTGCCATAGCGTGCTACCTCCGCTGGTAAATATTTTAGTTAAATAAACCTCTACAAGCATGACTAGATTGTGAGGTGAGGACCCTGAAATTAAAGGTCTCTAAAAGATATATGCATCTAGCTCCTAATATGAATAATGTAGGAGTGAAACTATTCCAAACACCTCAGTTCCACGAATTTGACGCTATAGTGATGAATATTATTTTCAAAGATGTTTTTGTGAACATCATATATCTTTTCAGATGGCCAAAGCGAAAGTAGCAGCGGAAGCAGCAAAATCGGAATCTAAAGACATGATGTACCCACTCCTGAACGGATTCAGCAATGGCGCCGCGCTTGGCGACGTGCGGCAGCGAGTCGCCGGCGCCGTCGCCGCGCAGTGATAGTCACCACCGCGCGCCCTTAGATCCTAGGACAATCCACCCGCAACCACGGGGGTGCTACCCACTCCAATAGCCAACTCTGGAGGGCAACCGCGAACCACGTTCGAAGTGTTGCCTCCCAGTCACACTTACGTACAAATTTACAAGTGCGACAGAGAGGCAACACGTCGAACGTGGTTCGCGGTAGGCCCTCTGCTCCTTACTCCGGTAACCAAGCGCTACCGGAGAGCGAAAGGAGTAGACGTTTCGCATTCTATGTGGCCCTTAAATAAGAGTGCCTGATGAAGAAAGCTCAATTAGGTAATCTTAAGTTATTGTTAATAATTAGTTTTAGAATTGTTATAAAGTATCAGTGTAGATAATGTTGTGTGACTGCGTAATTTACAACGTACATACTTAAGACTAGCCGCAGACCAAATATACGACTGGAGTCAAAATTACTATATTTTTCTATCTTACTCCAGCCATGAAAGTGTGAGTATGAGGATTTAAGTACCATGCCGTCAATTTGGTTTGCGGTCAGCGGAAAAACCCGTCTACCTGCTTAGATGACCATTCAAATTTAATTTGTACCTACACATATATGTTTTGTTGTCTAAAAGTTGTTTGCTTATTTAGCAACCGTCCACGTGTGAGACGAGGGAAGACCGATGTTTGTAAAAATTAAAGAGGGTCCTTTTTTATGAAACCTGACCCAAATTATGCGTTTTTATTTGTGACCATTACAAAATTGGGATCCTTGCATGGTTATTAGTAGTAATAATAATCTACAGAAAATATTACTCATTGTACATACCTCATAACTATCTGTCAAAACAATATTTACTTTACGCCAAAAACCTCTCATACATTGTTGCTTTTACGATTTCCTGTGCTATGAATCTGGCATTGATCTTAGTTTAATTATACTGTAACCGACTTATTACCTTCCTTATGATTATAAGTGCAGTTCGTATTTCCAATTATGCATCGAGCTCTACGCCTCAGGCGCACCAGTATTAGAATGGTCTACGATTACGGTTAGTTTTAAAGGATCTCTAGGTCATGTTATACTGGTTTGCCTCGAACAATGCACTCGGTAAAAGAAGTAATAATCCAGTAATACTACTTTTCAAGTGTTGACATTGCTAGTTGTGTGAGTACGTTTGAAGGACGTCAATATTTTTGTTGACGATTCCGTTGAATGGGAAGAGTGTGTGTCTAATGTATGAATGTCATTGGTACCGACACCTTGCTAAAGTGTACGTAATCCAACTATTCCGGTAAAGATCTTGACTTTAAATATAATGATAAAATTGTGCCGTACAAAACGATGTAAATCGTACCCCATCTCAGTCGAGAATTCAGGAAATAGAAAATACCTAGTGGTGGATTGAACATAGAGGTGGAAGGTTTGACATGTAAATCATGTAATACAAGTTCAATGTTTAATTAGAACTTTAGAACTTATTCCACGATGAACTTTAAATGTACCTACATATTGTTATTTTTGCCTCTTGATTCAACTTAACGATTTGACAAGCGACTACGTGACATATCACAGAATCTAGTAAATATTTCTAGGCTGACATTTGTCGTATAAGTACTATTGCAGGCATTGCAGCATTGTACTTAATTCCAGCGTAGTCGCGGGGGTTACCCTTGGATTTTTCTAAGCCGGGCTAATATTATAATCAAGGCATTATTGTAAGTTTAGTAGCATACCTTATTCTACTGATGTATCAAGCCATTTATCTAGCCCGTAAAATATTTTAACTTTATTTAGGTTAGTTATTATTTATAATTGAAAGTAATTATCTCTTTTTAGTTGTTAATTACATGACTGTTTTATAATAATATCCAAGTATTGTTTGCTCGATCACTTTTTTGGTCGTTGTATGTGAACAAACAAGTTTTTTTTTCGTGAGGGGTTTAGGATTGCTGTATCTCTTTGCATGGTATTGATCAACAAAACTATGATAGATCAGTTGTATGTGATTCCAGTCAGCTATATTAGTTGATACCTAAATTTGAAACAGAATTTTACATCTATGTGAGAGATTCCCACTTAATAAATAGGTAACTGTATTTAAAATACATTCAAAATACGTACTTTTTTTTACACATCAAAGATTTGTTAGCCTCATTTGGCTGGGCTATTTAAGAATACCTATACGTTGATTATGAATTGGTGTAGTTCCACAAAATTGACATTGCTAAATATCATGTATATAGGTAATGGTTAAAATAACGCCGTGTTATCAAACTTTGTGATACTTATTTAAATAAAAAATAAGATAAAAAAAGCTATGAGTTTTTTGTCTTTTTTCTAAAAAATAATTGTAGCTGTAATACGAGTATAGTATTTTATACAACCGTGATATAATATATAGAGCTTTTAAGTCGGGTACCATGTTTAGGCTACGAAGCTTGCTGAGTAGCCTAAGTAAGGTACGATATTGAAAACCTTGATTATATCACTATTGTACTTTTTCTACGAGTCAACTATAAAATCAGGTATCTCAGTAGATAAAAATATAGGTAGAACAAAAGACATCAACGCACTTCTTATTCATTAAATAGTAGCGCGTTCATGTCTTATGTTCTATCCTTTGATTTATTCTTCTTGAACGCAGCGACACATGTTTGGTCGAATTCATTACAGTTGACTAAAGTGTTTCGTAAGAAGTCGTTATAGTTGAGTCTCCCAGCCCATAGTGAAAAATAGGCGATGTTACAGGTTGGTATACGAAGTCTACATACAACTATTATAAGTCGAGTACAAAAATGGATTTTATAGGTCTACTGTACTATCAGTGAACAGAAATAATACTACGAGTATGTAATAACTATGTATTGAACTGAAGCGGTTGGTAACAATACTAAAAGACTTACAAGTTATTAATATCAACTATAAACTGGTTGCCTGGCTGCATGAAGCTGATTTGTATTATGTTAAGTAAGTAATAATTTAATTTATACACGGTGTAACATGAAGAAACCGAATAATTTTAACCACGCATTTCCGAGGTCAAAAGAAGTAAAAAATGTAATGAGTTTAGATCATTTTCGCCAAAAAAAAAATTTTTTTTTGTTTTGTTTTTTCAATTTTTTTAATGTATTTGTACATAATAAATAAATGTTATTAGTAAACTGGTCACTTAAAATTGATTTTTAAATAATTTTTTCGTAGGACCTACTTTTTGCAAAGTGTTACTTGTCACTATTTGACATCTATCAATAAGGATATTTAGACTACGTCCCATAGCAGCAACATAACCATCAAAAAGGCCTTTTACACTATGTAACAATAAAAACTTGATTTTTTAATTAATAATATCTCTGAAACTACGCGAATATCAAAAAAGTTTATAGGACATTTTTGTCTCTAAATATGATCAGGAATACGCTGTTAAAATTATTCGGTTTACTCATGTTACACCGTATATACACAACTTTGAATCCTAAAACCCGGCTACCTTTATATGGTTCCGTAAAAACCTAGGAACCATTATAGTTTCGCCATGCCTATCTGTCTATCCGACCACGGCTTAGCTCAATTTGATATGGGGATCAATCACGCCGACAAATTTGAACTTTAATAGCTATCAATAGAGTTGAATATTATAACTGCCATATATGGCTTTGTATGCAGTAAGGGGTTTCATTTTTAACGTTTCATTCATTTAACATTTGTACTCATCTTAGTAGGAAAATTTTCTCTCTATTTAGGTGTAACATAGGTAAGTGTAATATATGTAGGTACCTATTCGGCCGAACGATCAATAAATAATGATTAATGAGGTAATGTACTAATGACCAATGACATTAATGCATACTATAGTTTTCAATGCAGAGAAATATGTCTTGATTGATGATTGTTCAAATTTAAATTAATTGAGCCCCCCTCTCTGCCCTGCTTAGGGGTCATCCATTAATTACGTCACACGTTCAGGGGGAGGGAGGGGGTCAAGAAAATGTGACATATTGTGAAATGGGGGAGGGGGGAGACACAAACTTTGTGACGTCACTTTAACTTCATCAGTAACCGAAATTTTTTTTAAATTATTTAGTTCGCTGTACATTTAAATAACAAGTTTTTAAAACGAAAATAGTTTTTAATCGTTTAATTTTCTTTCCTAAGCAGTTTTGGGTTATAAAATTACTAATATTTATATCGTCAAAAATATTTTGATAAAATATTAATAATACTTAGGTACTTACTTAATTCGATTTGGCGATTTCGTAGAAAAAATGTGACGTCACACTAGGGGGGGAGGGGTTTGCCAAATGTGACCAAGTGTGACAAGGGGGGGGGGGGAGGGGTCAAAAATCTAGAAATTGGTGTGACGTAATTAATGGATGACCCCTTATCACAAACGCAGTAATCACATTGAAATACTAATGCAATTGTTTGTCTTGCTCTCCTTTAGTAAGGCCTTTTTTTAAACGATTTTTTTAATGCAAGAATAAGGACAGCTCTGGGGTTCTAGCCAAAATGACAATCTCAAATAACGCCAAATTAACGAAAATAAAAAATAAAAACCGGGCAAGTGCGAGTCGGACTCGCGCACGAAGGGTTCCGTACCATAATGCAAAAAAAAACAAAAAAAAGCAAAAAGAAAACGGTCACCCATCCAAGTACTGACCCCTCCCGACGTTGCTTAACTTTGGTCAAAAATCACGTTTGTTGTATGGGAGCCCCATTTACTGGAGTCAGTTATGTAACGCTGCCATACATGACCCAAAATTTTTTTATTAAGCTATGAGCTTCATCACATCTGATATTTGAGTAATTCTAAGCATTTCTAGCCTGAAGTGGGGGGGAGGGTGGGGTACAAAGACGGCCGCCATCCGTCATCTTTAAAAAAAATCTACTCTGATCCTGGTGGGTACTAGGGCAAGTTTGGTATCATTTTCGTATAAACCAAAGACGTAGAATTCATTGCTGATATTTGTTTTTTCAATGTCATAGTAATTTTACAAGAAAAACGTAAAAAGGTGAAAAATTTGGTTGGAGATTTTTGCTACGCGGAGCCGAAACTACAAAAGATAGAAAGTTGAAATTTGCACACTAGATTACATTTATAAAGTGTACAAGAGATAAGAAGCGATTTTGAGAAATTCAACCCCTAAGGGGGTTAAAAAGGGGATGAAAGTTTGTATGGGGTTCAAGTTTTATTTTAAGCTAGGAATTTGAAACTTCGTAAAACGATATATTATTAAAATACAAGAAAACTAATTTCAGCGTTTTTGAAAATTCATCCCCTAAGGTGGTGGAAAAGGAGTTGAAAGTTTGTATGGATATCAAAAAAATTTTCGAACGCGGGACTTGAATCTTTATATTTGGGGATATTATTAAAAGACAGGAAAAGTAATTTCAGCGTTTTGTAAAATTCATCCCCTAACAGGGTTAAAAAGGGGTTGAAAGTTTGAATCCATTACAAATCCGAGTAGACACACATTTCTTATTGCCTCCCAGGCTTGAAATGCTTAGAATTACTCAAGGCACATATGTGATGAAGCTCATAGCTTAATAAAAAATTTTTGGGTCAACTTTATAACTGCTTCCGCTAATTTAAATCTTAATTTTATTCTGTTTTTAGTATTTGTTGTTATAGCGGCAACAGAAATACATAATCTGTGAAAATTTCAACTGTCTAGCTATCTCGGTTCGTGAGATACAGCCTGGTGACAGACGGACGGATGGACGGACGGACGGACGGACGGACGGACGGACGGACGGACGGACGGACGGACGGACGGACGGACGGACGGACAGCGAAGTCTTAGTAATAGGGTCCCATTTTACCCTTTGGGTACGGAACCCTAAAAATGAATCGGGATGACAGTTGTTACGAAAAGTCACGTGACTATTTCCACACATTTAAGTTGCCGATTGGAGTTTTCTGTCAATATTGTAATCTAGGCCCCCAGGCCCCAATTTCACATCGGTGACAGGTGCGACGAATTGTAAAATCACTGTTGCTGACGTCACAGGCATCCATGGGCTACGATTACCACTTACCATCGGGCGGGCCGTATTCCTGTTTGCCATCATCATTGTATTATTTAAAAAAACTTTATTATATCGGAAAAAAACAGATATTTCTCCTGCGAAGTTTCTGACAATTGTCAAAGATTTAGAAGAATTGTAGGTAATTCTTGACAGGTAATGAGTTATATGTCGGAATTTCGTGACAATTGTAGTGTTTCTTGTGACAATTGTCATAAACTTAGCAAGAGAAATATCTGTTTTTTCCGATATCATAAAGTTTTTTTTACTAATACAATGATGGTGGCAAACAGGAATACGGCCCGCCCGATGGTAAGCGGTAACCGTAAGCCCATGGATGCCTGTGACGTCAGCAACAGTGATTTTACAATTCGTCGCACCTGTCACGTTGGTGAAACAGGGGCCAGGTACTGCAGCAGATTTAAGTTTTACTGCATTAAGCGCCATCTAACGTTGAGTAGCGTATGATAAGATTGATAAGTTTACGAAGCGCCTTCAAGTTCAGCCTAACAATATATTACCTACGCAGTTCCGCTATTCATCAAAAGATGGCAGTCTTCAAGAAATCTGTATGCAGTATTTGAGGATAAAATATTCACCTATGTAACCTATGAATTATAGGTAGGTAGGTATGTGCTATAAAATGTTACTTCCAAGAGACCTTATTAGGGACCATAAGAAGGGATATCAAGCAAATTTAAGAGAGGGGTTTGCTTCTTAGATAAAAGGCGTTCTAAATATACTATACTTACTCGTTTTGTTAGTTTGTTTTTATAGTGGCAGACCTCCTTTAATTCAACCACAATCCAACCAAATATTCTTTATCTACTTAATTAAGATGCCCAATGTGAATTATGTGTAGGTATATTATCCGGATCGACACGACCTTTAAACTAGAGATGCAACGGATATTCGGTTACTATCCGTTGTCCAACCTATCCGGTCATTATTTTAATATCCGGCCGGATACCGGATAGTGATTCGGCCGATGGTCAGGCCGAATATCCGGTATCCTGCCAAACAGCTATCCGTTGCATCTCACTTTAAACCCTCAATGCAAGAGCGTACTCCCATCTTAAAGGCCGGCCGGCAACGTACTTACAACCCTTCCACAATGGGTTTCATATTATATCATTAAAAAAATGTATCTAGCCCTACACTCCGTTTCAATCTAACTAAAATCTTTCATATAAAGTACAGACAAACGACAATTAAAGTATTTCTTTGTTTCATTGCTTTCTCAGACAAACGAAATTCATCTCGATTTACTATACAACCAAGTTCAAATTAAAATAGGAAAATTTTGTATAGTGGTTAGTGGGCCTTACGAGGTTTACCGAGTTTAACCATTTCGAAAATATTGGCAACGTAATCTTTTATTGTTATGTAAATTGTAAACTATTAATTTACAAGGCAAGGGCTCAAGTTAACAAATTTGACTTTTGTGGGAATTTTTTACTCTTTTACTTTAAAAGTTCGAAGTTCGACTAAGAAGTTGGAGCTTAATTCTAATAACTAAAACTATTTCTAAAACAAACTGACTTTGGCGGAAAAGTACCTAACATCACAGAATAAATAATAGTGCTGTACTAGGTATACAGAAGACTCACTCTCTAACAAAACGCGTCTGTCACTATCAGCACAGATATGGCCGCTAGGTGGCGACAGCGCGCAGCGCCACGCGCGGCTTATGGCATACCCCAAAATTGGGGTCGAACGGATGTACTTTTAGCTACCTGTAGCAAAGCGACGAAATCGCGGAGTGAGCCACGCCTGCTAACATGTAAAATATTTGACTGTATTCATAAAATTTTACGATAAATAGGTATAATTAATGTCAATGAGAAAAGATAATGTGTGTACCAAGGCAAGTGACTAGTTTCTTATGCGAAACATTGTTACCAGGTAAGCATTACCAACTATTTCACACGCGCACAGGTTGAGAATAAAATTACGCAAACCATTGTATTTAAGAAAACTTTATTTACATTGAATTATTTTACATCTATCGTTATAACTTACTCTCTATTGTACATACATAGGACATATATTCTCTTATTCGCGAATTGCGTAATAAATACCAATGTTGGCAAGCATTTTACATCGGTTAACAATCAATGAAGAAGATTCCTGACAAAAATTGTCCCGTCCATTGGAGTTTTATTTTTAGAATAAAGGTAAATTTAAATTTAATTTAAATCACTGAATACAAAAGTATCAGGGACGAGAAAATGTTTGTCGGGTTTCTATAGAATAATTATAACTAATTCTCCTCGTTGATTGGAGCACAGCGGGTTGACTCGCTGTCGCTAGCATGCTCCGATATTTAATTCTTCTTACAAGTAGGCCTGTGAGTATATAGCGACTAACCCAACAGACAAGAGCAACTTCGAACATCCATAATATCACAAATAATTTAGGGCAGGTAACTACAAAGCCTCTTCAGATATACGTAACATCGATACAACTGGCACGGTTTATTCAGTCTGAATATTCTGCTCTGCTCTTTCGATTTCTTTTACGTACTTTTAAAAGTTACTAGGGTGCAAAAAGGGTTCAATTAGAAATGTACTTACATTGCTATGTTGTACTTTTTTATCCGCGATTGATATCTTGTCACTGGTCGCGTAAAGTGCTATAATCCATTTATCTGACACAATAACTAATAAAAAAGAGATGGATTACTCGTCACGGGGCAAACATTCGCGTGGTCAGTTGTGTTAACCTGACTTATCTACAGATTAAAGAAAAAGTAAAATCTTGACTTAATCCGGCTTAACGCACCCTGTCACACCAATGATGAACTCATAACATACATTTGTATTATCATCTAAAGAGGCGACTAATTTAATGGCAGTATTTAAAATTTTAATACGTCAAGTTTACGCTTTTGTTTTTGTTTTACCGAATTCTTCTATGTGATCGTATTCCGAGAACCCAGGATCTGAGTCGTAATACGCGTAGTCGTAGCTCGTGTCCTCCTTGGGTTTGGCGGGATTGGCGAAGTGTGGCGCCTTGGGTGCCGGCTGCGGCGCGGGCTGCGGCGCGGGCCGCGGCGGGGGCCGCGTTGCGAGCGTCGGCGGCGCGGGCGGGCGCGTCGTAGGCCGCGGCTCCGGGGTGCGCGGCGCCGTCGTCGACGACCTCACGGGCACGTTCTCGAAGTTTTCTGTAGTCGGTACATGGACTGGAACTGGTGGCTCACTGGGCCTTACGGTTGTTGTGTAAGTTTGGAAGTAATCAAATACGCGCTGAGTGCTCGTCTGGGGCCTGTAAGTAGTTGTGTATGCGGGTTCGAAGGTCGACGGGGGCGCGACGGTAGTCGAGGGCGTGGGAGGGGGTCTGAAAGGTCTCGGCGCTGCCGTTTGGGATACAGGCTTGGATGGTTTCTGCGATTTGCCCTTTTGTTTTTGTTGATCCTCGGGCAATCTATTTCCGCTAGCAGCGATGTTGAGCGAGTGAGCTCCAGATAGGAGTTCACGGTCACGTTCGCGCTCACGTTCGTACAGTTCGGGTCTGTATTGACCGTCGTCTTCACCGGCCGGGGGGCGGTACTGGCCGTCGTCTTCGTCGCTTTCGGCGTAGTTGGATGACTGCGCGTTAAACCCAACGTTTGTATTATAGGCTACCGTATTCAGATTATACGAGGGGTCTACGCGAGTAGTAGTGTACAGGGTAGTGGTTGTTGCCGGAGTTGAAGGACTGTTGAAGAAATTCTTAGCATTCGACTGTTGGACAAAGTTGTTCTTTTCCGGCTCGTAGGAAACGCTGTTGAAGTTTCTGTAGGCAGGAGTCGTGCTAAAGCCGCGGTTCGCAGCAGTGTTGTAATCTATCGTGGTGGGTGTGCCTCGACCATTGTTATTTTTATTTACATTAGTACGCACAAAGTCTTGCTCTTGAGGAACATCGGTCGCCACACTGAAGCTGTTTCTCACTTTGAACGGTTTGTTGTCATTTTGAACGTTGATTCCTGGAGTGGATTGTGCGTTATAATTGTACAACTCGACAAGTCCTTCCTTTTTCCTGAAATAGGGATTTAGGGTAGTAGGTTGGGAGAAAGGAGCGGGAGAAGGATTATTAGAGAAGTGTCGGTTTTGTTTAGGGGTCACGCGGCTGACTTCGACGTACTCATCTTTGTACTGAGGAGGGACGCTAGCCGGTGCCGTAGTAGGGTTCGGTCTGTTCTGCTGCGGGGCCCGACGTTCGAAATCCGCAGGTTGCTGGTATTCTGGGAATTGAGGTTGAGGGGAGCTAGGTATAAATGTCGAGGGAGCTAGAGTGGATGCATGAATGGGGCGTTTGCGGACGAGTTTCCGTTTGGGGTCGTATTGGTTATTGCTAAATGGTTTCGGTGGCGGCGGGGGCGGCGGATTCGTGTATTGCGTAGTAGGGGTGGTCCTGGGGCTGGTGGGTCTTCTGAAGGAGACACGTTGAGGCGCTGAGGGCGCGGGGGACGAGGGGGCGGGCTGGGGCGGGGCGGGGTCGTCGCGGCCGCGGTCGCGTTGTCCGCTGAAGAAGTCGGAGGAGTGGGCGGCGCGGAGGTCCGACGCGGGGGCGTTACCGTTGTTCTGGGCGAGACGGCGGTCGCCGGTTTCGGCGCGCTGTAAACCAAATTCCGCTTCTTCCTCGCGGGCACCAGGCGACGACAGTTTCTTAGTATCAAATCCTGTGAACACAGCATTTTCATTTGGTTTATATTTGTTAAATTTGTTTGTTTGCTGATTATATTTACATACGAGTATATTTTATGCAGGCGATAAGACAATAATCAAACATACGTAAAATCTTTATTTACTTTACATACTATATACTTATATTATGTACATGCATTATGTAATTTCGTATATTAATTATCACGTGACAACTGTAAATATTTAAATGGCCGGCCGTTTTTCTAAATTAAGAAATTGTTGTTTTTAGGGTTCCGTAGCCAAATGGCAAAAAACGGAATCCTTATAGATTCGTCATGTCTGTCTGTCTGTCTGTCTGTCTGTCCGTCCGTATCTCACAGCCACTTTTTTCCGAAACTATAAGAACTAATACTGTTGAAACTTGGTAAGTAGATGTATTCTGTGAACTGCATTAAGATTTTCACACAAAATTAGAAAAAAAAACATTAATTTTGGGGGTCCCCCATACTTAGAACTCAAACTAAAAAAATTTTTTTTCATCAAACCCATACGTGTTGGATAGGTCTTCAAAAATAATATTGAGGTTTCTAATATCATTTTTTTTAAACTGAATAGTTTTCGCGAGAGAAACTTCCAAAGTGGTAAAATGTGTGCCCCCCCCCCCCCTGTAACTTCTAAAATAAGAAAAGGATAAAACTAAAAAAAATATATTATGTACATTACTATGCAAACTTCCACCGAAAATTGGTTTGAACGAGATCTAATAAGTAGTTTTTTTTAATCGTCATAACTCGTCTTAATCGTCATAATTTTTTTAATCGTAAACCGCAATTTTATTACGTTACTTGCTGCTACGGAACCCGCGCGAATGGGCGAGTCCGACTCGCACTTGGCCGCTTTTTAATTAATGGCGTACTGGCGTAGGTGGTAGCGCACTAAGCCAAACAAGGCAAGCGTAATTTATTAAATAGGTATACATTTTAAGATCACCACAAAAAGCACAACGCAAGCGTACGAGTGAAGCTTAGTTTTTTGCAATCCGTTACCAAATACAGCGTTAACGTCGACTGAGTATGCTTAACCTTTCAAACGCTCATGATGCAAGCGGTCATCTCCACTTATGCCCTAATTTAGTGTACATATCTCTAAGAAAATCACATATTATACGTTTATCAAAAAAGTTTCCTTAATCTTATAAATAATGTATGATTTAGATGTAATAAAAACGATAGTACCTGCTGCGCTTGAGTGGGTCAGCGGTATAAATGTCAGTGCAATTAATTCGATTCCGCGTTTACGACCAAGTGTGTTATTCCAAACACTTACCGAGCGCAGGTGTATTGTAGACTTAGATAAGCTAGCATAATTACGCTCTTTGACTAAGCATAGATTTTACGAGCCGTTGCGTACTGTCGACTAGTCGTAGGCGACTTGGTTCCTCGGCGACCAATACATAGGCATCACTAAAATATGTTGTGTTCTTCACAACTATGTTCAAGAGAGACGGATACAAATTTGTCGTCTCCATAGTTGCTCGCAGTGTCAACTATTTATTAATCTGTGGCAGTGTGTACATTTGAACCCGTGTTCCTATTGGTCGCCGGCGACCAGCAGTCGCTGATGCGTCGCCACTACGCAGAGAGACGCCGAGTCGCTCGTACGACCGGCAACTTAAGTGCCCATATAAACCATAGAAAATCAAAGTCGCCAGCGACTCAGTCGAAGCGGACAAGTCGACACTTCGACAGTGCGCACAGCGTAACAGGTCTACGAATCTCCAGGCCACAGTTAAACTGGTTGGCCTGCTTGGTACGCAATGGTTTCACGGCTAGCAGACTATATATGCATGAGCTTAGTAGGTATTGCTTCATCTTTATTAATTACAGCCGGATTCCTTAGTATTTAGATCAAACGGAAGGTCGATTGCATGTTGCTAATTAATTTTATTTTAATGAGACCATCGGATCACAGTCATATTCGTATGTAAATATTACTCTTAAATGTACTTATAGATACTTAGTACATTGATATTATTATTGCTATAGCATAACTCGCAAATGTACTTAATATTAATTGCTTATTAAAATATTAACGTTAAGTTTACCTTGAGATCAAATGTTATTGCAATATCAATTGGGTTGTTGACATAGTTGACATTTGGATGAAACTGCTAAATTAGAAGATTACTATCTAACATACATGTTACATAATTGTATAATATACATATATATACATATTAATCTTGGCGGCCTATTGTACAATCAGCTAGATCATAAAATTCATAAGCACATTATGAAACGCCGCCAGTTCATGATTTGACTAGCGACCATCCTCCATATGGTCCAAGTTATTGATTAGCTTAACAACGTTTAGGCATATCGAATAAGTAGCGCATACAAAGTTTAAGCCAATGAAATCAATTGCTAAAAAGGTAATATAATTATTTTACCTTAATTAAATTAATCTAGACCTAATTAAGAATTTCTGATCATCATCAGGTATTTCACGATTTCACACAGTTACAAGTAATAACTATTCCTTTTAATTTGCCAGCAACAAAATTATTGTCTACAAACCAATTGATCACTTAAATACATTAGCGAGTAGGCCTTGTTAGTAGCGAAGCGCTCACCGGATCCGATCTTGTAGAGATCAAACTGACCGTCGTAGAGGTCTGCGGGGCAGGCCAACGGGTCGTCGTCGCCCCAGTCCGTGCAGGTCTGCGCCTCCTGGTGGAACAGCGTGCCGGGCGGGCAGAAGAACCTGAAGTCCCGTATGCCCCCGCCCGCTACTCGCACGCAGACGTGGAAGGCTTTGCAGTTGGCCTTGGCGTCGGCGTAGTAGGCGCCCAGGATGCGGCCCCGACAGTTGAACCTTTCCGCGCCCCCTGGATACAAGTAAATAGTTAGAACAGCTGATCCTTAATTAACCTTTTCGACGCCGTGTCAAACACAGAAGCTGTCACTCGGACGCCACGTCACCGAAGTGTCAAAACTGAAATTGAACTTTATGCATATGTACGTAGATCTGTGTTGCTCAGTGGTCGTGACGGATGAATCGGTCTTTGGCGTTGGATCTACGGTGCGGATATATCGGTCAGTGGCATCCAAAAGGTTAAAGCCTGTCCTGGTTGCATAGGTAATAAATATTTTTTTATGGTGACCGTAATAAGTGAAAAGAAGTTGTTAGTTAACAAACCTGCCTGAAAAGTATATTCTAATACAATACGTTTTATATGTACTTTCTATCTTCAGAATCATCTTGTTTTATAATAACTTGAATAGGTCTAATATTAGCTAATGAGAATTTTCTCATTAGCTAATATTTTTTAGAATATAAATCTACATCATAAAACTTTATAGCTCTATAAAAAAAGATCGAAGTAAGCACCTACTTATATTAAGCAAATGAGCACGTTAATATCGCATTACGCTTAGTTAATCAAATCTTTGAACATTATCACGATGTAATAAGATATCATTATGATTATGTTAATGCATTATATCATGCAAAGGTTTCTGTAATGAAATGAGAGTGCATGTTGCGGTAGGCTCATTAAAACCAAGTTAATCATCGGGTCGTGTAGGTCATCTACTGACTGATGAGATAATGCCAGTTAGTTTGTAGGCTTACGAGTGTAAATGGGACATTGCACCTAGCTTGCACACAGTACCTACAGATGTCGGTAGCGCGTGGTCAGGCCCCTATTTCACCAACGTGACAGGTTCGACAATTGTCGACATCACTGTTACTGACGTCACAGGCCTCCATAGGCTACGGTAAACGCTTACCGTCACTTATGGGCGGTGTGGTTGTTTGCCACCAACATGTTAATTAAAAAAAAACTCCACTAGGTATGTCGCCAGTTAATAAAATAATTTTACGAAGCTAATGACAATTGTCACAAGAAACACGACAATTGTCACGAAATTTCGACACAGAACTCATTTGCTGTCAAGAATTACTGAAATCTTGTGACAATTGTCATCATTATCATCATAAACATCGCAAGAGAAATACCTGTTTTTTGCCGATATAGGTAATAAAGTTTTTTTTTTAATAATACAATGATGGTGACAAACAGGTATACGGCCCGCCCGATGCTAAGCAATAACCGTAGCCCATGGATGCCTGTGACGTCAGCAACAATGAGACTTGTCGAATTGTCGCAACTGTCACGTTGGTGAAATAGGGGCCAGGTCACTGAGACACTGTGCGAGGTGCGGTGCACCTCCTACGCCCTTATGTAATGAAGATAATATCTTGCGATTCGGAGATAGAGGAATTCCGGTTTCCATGGTTACGTTTACAGAAATATGTGAAGCTGCATTTATTTGCCAGTTCGCCGCGGTTTCACACCAAACCCACAAGTGTGTTGCAACTGCCTTATCTTGAGCATCAGCATTAGGTCTGACCTTTCTCAGACATTATATTTTTACAATGGGATTAGATAATACCTAAGAGACACTTCCTGCCGAATGAGCTAATGACAAAAACGCATTGTACCTAAATAAAACGGTCAATGGAAATGTCCTTTTCAATTACGTGGATTAATGAGTTGAGCAATTAGGCGAATAACAAAATAAGTATATGAGTAGGTAAGGGCTCATTTAGACGAAGCGAGAATTCGCATGCGAGTTTCATTACAATGCTGGTTTTGATCGGTCGGTTGAATTGGACGTAAATGTAGCTAAACTCGCATGTGAGTTTGCGCGCCGTCTAAATCAGCCCTAATTCTTAGAGGTCACACATAATAATAGCTGGTGCGTATTAACTCTTTGATGGGACGTTAACATACTTAAATGTCCCAGAGCTGTACACTGTTTTAATGTTTGCTACCCTCAATTTTGATTCCAAGCAAGACATGTGAGAAAGGAGCTGTCAAACACTAGTACGTTTACCTTTTAACCGTACCGAGTTGACCGAGTTATGTTTTACCGTAGGCGAGTAAAAATATTGGAACATAACTGGGGTAAGTAAACCTCATTGAACTGCATACTTTACATTTCCATGCCTATGTTATCCGTACTGACAATACAAACACGAACAGTGAACACTTGAACACCAAATAATAAAGTCGCAAGTGAAATGATTGTGCGAGTGCGCTATGCTGTTGCATAATGATGTAGGTATCCAATTACCGCGGTCACTGACATGTCACAGCGCATGCGCAGGGCAGGTGATGCTGTGTTATGCCATCTGTTTACTGCTTGTACCTACCGGTATAAACGTGGCAAGTATAGTTGCTATACTTAGCAGCAGAAGATCCTAAGCAGGCGAGGTGATCAAAATAAAATGAACACAAGTTTATTTTATCGTTACGAGTAAGAGTGTATGTACTTATAGGTTTTGAACACTTTACTCACTTAAGTGCTTTTGCTTCTTACTGTAGGTACAGTTACTTTATCTATTCTACGCCATATTTGTTTAACGTCGTTATGCATGCGTTAATTGACTTTTTGAAATGATAATATGTCCTATACTTACATAATATTATAATTAATACATATAATATCATCTAAATATTTGGGATATCGAGAAAATATTTTATACATTTGGGAAGACGAATTCTCACAAGTTTTAATTTTAGCTAGATCGGTTTTTACCTACGGCAAAACGGACTTTAGGTACGTACGGGAAAGAGCGATGCTAATAAATGTAATAAAAACACGCCATATTAATTTGCTTGGAAACCATACTTACTCACCATTATCTTTGCTGTTGGAATATTTTACTATGTCTCCGTAAAATATCAGTTACCTATAAGCGAGCTACTCAATAGTAGGTAACAAGAAATTAGGTCGTATCGATATCTCATATTATGCAGTCTTCGTCTTAACGCATGTCTACATTGCAATTGCAACGTATGTTGCATTAGGTAGAATAGATTTATTTCATCACGTTCCCAAGTGCACCAATATTAATTCCTACTTACTCTGTATCTTTAGGTACGAGTATTTCAATAAAAGTAAACAAATAATTTGTAAATTTTCGGGTAGTTATAACATTTATTGGTTAACCGACCAAATACAAAACCGCCTGGATCTGTCACTTAACGAGCTGACTTTAACGTCTACATTATTTGACCGTGTAATGTTTTCATCTTCCCTCAACTGGCTTGAGAAGCCATTTGAGGGTAGATTTTGTTTACATTTATTTACGTACCTAAAGATACAGACTATCTGTATTACGATATCAGAAGTTTATAATTATGAAGTATCGTCTTGTGCAAGATTAAGCACGTCCATACTTAAAATTAAGTGTTTTTCGCAATCTAAACATTCCTCGTTCTCAGAAAACATTTAACGCATCACCGCTTAACTGACAACTCGCAAAAACATCTCAAAGTAGACCAACGTAATGAGATGAGATTGCCTCACGTAAACTACCTCTAACATGCACTAAATCCGGGTGAATGTGTACCTAGTCCAGTGGAGGTTAACCGAGGTTCCCATGCGTGGGGGGGAGGGGGGTGATACCATCGCACGCGAGCCTTGCGCAAGAGAGCGCCGCAAGGTGCCGTAGCATCCTCGGCGAAAGGTCACCCGTACTGCATGCAAATACGATGGGTTCATTCGTAGTTTGCTCTTTAGGCCCTATGCTGTTACATAATGAATGAACTCTAAGTATGTTCATTATTTTTATGGTTACCTATTTATTTATGGTTTGGTACTTTTGCGTCCAAGGTTTATGACTTATCGTAATGTACCTATGTACCTAATTTATAATAGTCCCATTTTTTGAAGATAAATAATTTTGTTTTATTTTTGCATGTATATATTCTCAATTATCAAGTAATATTGGGATTATTCTACAAATTACATCTCATCTGATGTAGATAATTAGCTATCGTAGTGTACCCTATAATGGGCGTGGAACCAGTAATGGGACAAAAAACCACAAATCCTCTAAAATAAGTGTCTAAAAGAAGTTTATAAACACTGCCTGTATATTATCATATATAATAGTCCTAGAGCTGTTTCAGTTTGAATTTTTATTAAATTTGGTTATTTTTTAAGAAATTGGCGTCAACCCAAAAGTTGTCGAGTCACTGAAAAAAAATACCTCTACGAATTCTTAACAACTTCGCTAAGAGAGGTGAGTTAATTTATTAAATTTTAATGAATTAATACTTGATGAAAACTAGAATGTGTTTTGTTAATTGCATTTACCATCAGATAAGGTATACAACATACTATGTTGTGACTCCACAGATGTAAAAAATAGTGGTATTTGGCCCAATCCCATTATAGGAGCTGTAAAACTGCATACCTCCTATAATGGGATAATTTACATAATGATGCTTGCCATGCCATCATTTCATGTTTAAACAATACAGAAGTAAAATGTAGTTACGAAATATGTCAACCAGGAGGTATGCTCGGACTTCGGATAAAATAATATCGTTTTTCCAAACTTTCATTTAACTTGCCCTGTTAGTTAGTGTGGGTCAAATCTTGGTAGCCGAGTTTGAGCCACTTTCCGATTTCCGATTGAGTTGAAATTTTGTATTCGTAATTAAATATGCAAATCGGATAATAATGCAATATTATGACAACATGGACCAGATCTGATGACCTATTTCAATATTTTATACTGATAGAGCTGTGTCCATTACTGGGGGGCCCATTACTGGAGCTTTGGTGTCCATGACTGGAGAAAAAAAGCATAGTTTTAATTTGTTAAGTATGTGGAAACTCATCGCAGTATCTTTGATACAACACGCCTGAAACATGAAAGACGGATAGGACTTTCATATTTTAATACGCTAAGCGGTAGACCATTTACATGTATTAGGGAAATATCACAAATACTCCAAATTCCCTCTTAAATGTCCCATGACTGGTGCTGTTACTATAATTGGTATCTAGAAAATATCTAGGAGTACCTATCTAATCGTAACTATTTAATTAAATTACGTTAGTGAAAATTTGATGGCATGAGCAGTTTGACAGTTATTTATCTGAAATGACGTCGATACAACCGATCATTAATCTACCCAGATAAATAAAAGGAAATATTCTTCGTGGGTAACATGAAAAACGGTCGAATTTAAAAACCTGTGTCTACAACCACTTTCATATATATAACGCGTTAACACCCGTACCTAACACCGTATAATCTAATGTTACTAATACGACGTTTATACAGACAATGTGTATTAAGATAACAACGGTAGAATCCGAAGGCGCAGCGTGGAAAGCTCTATTGTCTAGTATGCAGCGTGAAATGACAGTGTTGTAAGCACGATTTTCCGGTCTCTCGTGATGACGGTTTGGGCAATACGTATGTGGTAAAATATGTATCAAACCGAAATTAGCAGGATACCTACTTGCAACATATTGACGACAACAGATACTATGTATTGTACGGAACGAATATGTTTTGGTTTTGTATATTTTAAATTTTTAAACCAACATCAATAGAGGCCCACTTTCATTCCTAATTTAAGTAGATATAGAATTTTGTTTACTTAGGATTTAAACAGTAGCTATGTATACAAGAAAACAATCTAATGACCTAGTAATCTATTCGAATGTCTTTTTCGGTCATTTTAATTTTTAACAAGCAGAAACGTCTGATGCGGACGATGCTATTACTTAAGCTTAGAATAAATTTAAAAGTGGAAGAATTAAGACAGAAATTTTTCCACTCTTATAATTAATTTTTGATGGTACCCATGAATTCTCAAATCGCAACATGATTGCATTTTAGAAACAAATAGTAGACTAATATTGACTAGTGATATATTTGCTTGTTGCGCTGCTATTATATGATCCTTCGCCAGGTCACAGGCTGTCATAAAAAAGGTCGAATGTAATATAATGGTGACCTATTGCAATTCTAAATACCTACCAGAAACTATACACTATAGGTGCAAGATGCGCGTGGTTTACGATGAATATGTTAATTACATAACACATTGTTGTGATGACTCAGTGTAACATTAGAACGTTTACCGAAGACGCGCGTCCAAAACGTAACAAGTTAATAAAAAGTGTCATTTAAAATAGCACTTTATGATTATTTCACATATGGCCATTTTAGTTTACAGGGAAACTTTTTGAGCGCAATCTTCCCATAGTGTCGTGACCCGATCGATAAACATCATTGCACTTTATAGGTAGGTAGCCTTACGAAACATATCAAAACTTTATTGAACACTTAAATGTCTATTAACTGTTATGTGCAAATAAAGGCTTAATTGATTAGTTACACTTCTTTAGCAATATTGTTATAAAAGTTTTTAACATGTTTGACCTATCTAATTGTCAATTTATATGGGTACTTTCTAATCGCATGAAAAATATATAGCTAGGTACAAAAACTAATACAATAGACGTCAAAACGAATACATTTAAAAAAAAACAACCTTTTTTTGTTACTAATGCAGTTCACGATGGCTCTGAACTTGTGGTAGGTAGTAATTAAGAAGTTTTAGTTGTTTCACTAAAAGTCAATTTAAAATTGAATGTCTCAAGAAGGAGCGTAAAGATTAATTAGTAACCTGTCTTTTTATTTAGACTAATTTATTTATTTAAAAGAAGAATCTTTTTAATTAGACTAATTAATTAATTTAAGAGTATCGTTGAAAATTAGTTTTCCCTTATCACCTTTCTTTACGACACATCTCTGCGGTGACCTTTATATGTACCTATGGTATGTTTTTTACACAATTTTAACTAGCTTCACTCCGTATATTTGTAAACATATATGTTTGATTCAAATTTTGTAACCCAAATTCGAAACACTTCCGGTGTAAGATTAGCGTAAATTTCGCATACTGTCGTAATCGTAATTCTACTGACAATGCTATAAATAAAATGCTGATACGGAGCTGTGGTGATGATGCAGTCGGAACGTAGACATAGGAACTCCTCGATAGAAAACTAAAAGTCATCGAGTACAGGCTCATTAGAAAGGGCTCAAGAATTACAGTCAACAATAAAAGTGCTACAAAATTTATTTTTACTGTTATTTAGGTATATTTAAATTTTAGATATGCATGTAGAGCCTTGAGCGACCATCACGCTCTACTTTGTAGAGAACGGAGCGTGGGAAAATCGCTTATGCAAATCCGGGGAATCGATTACCCCGCGATGGGCGACCGGCGCGGGCGCAGAATGGAAAGTGCATAGGTTGCGCAAACGCAGCGGAGATGCACATACGGGACGCGTTTACGTAATTACCTATAAACATGCACTTTGCCACTAATGGGCGCGCAATGTTGCGAAAGGTCTCAAACAATCGAGATTGTAAGACCGATATCATCTCTTTTTTGTTTATTGTTATGTTTGAGAATTGTGGTAGGTCATGAAGCATGAATTAGGTAAGTCGTAATTGGTCACTTTGTCTAACTTCTTGTTAGAAAACATTGAATTTTAAATATGTTGACCGTTTGTCGGTCTATATCAAAGTGACGTGCAGCAAAATATGATGCGTCGAATAAATACATATCCATGCGCCCGGACATCCTGCACCGTAAAAACTTCCACGAACACGCACGCGACCAAACAATCGTGCAAAACACAATTAATTCCGCTATCCATGGCAACACATATCAGAGAATGGGAAAACTTGATACGCTGAAAGAAAAAAGTCACTGAAATTTCACTTGGGAAATTGTTGTCACTTCCGTTCACTTGTCACCTGTTCACACACTTACCGAGGATGGGGAGCAGTGTGAGCACGATCCACAGGGGAGACATGTCGGCGCGAGCGTCGCGAAGGGACTGGCGGTGCGCCGACGGCGGCCGCGCGCCCGCCTAGTGGTGGGGCGCTGAAAGCTCGCCGCCCGCCCGACTCATTCATCCACGTGCCCCCACGTTATGGAGGCCAATTCCAATAGTAATTTCTTGTTATCAAACGGTTATCGATATAATTTGTCAGCTGTGACAGCTGTAGTTGAAGATCACTGTTGATAGCTGACAGATCATATCCAAAACGGTTTGATAACAAGATATTACTATTTGAATAGACCTCCCGATCAAAATGCATGGCCATCAGTTACGTTTGCATTATGTTTGTATTCGCTAATTACTAGTAGGTATGAGATACGTAGGTATATAGCTATAATAATGTAATTTTAATGTCACTAACCTTAATTAATTTTAAGATTTGTGTACTAACAATATTATGGATCTCTGGATTTGAAATAAATAAATAATTGAAATAGGTTAGAATGAGTACATTTGTAATCAATCTTCTGGAAAGTGATTCCATAAATATTACGTAGTTACATCATAAAACTGAAATCGATAATATTTTATACAATAATTATAATCATTTTTTTACAAAACTGATAATACCC